>NC_064870.1:5432500-5635000 GCF_943734695.1 Anopheles maculipalpis | reverse complement strand
AAAAAACCATGACACTTTAGCATGGAAACATAACCAACATACGAAAAGAATTAAAGAAAAAAACACCCTAACACACATGCACGGAAAGAAGGTGGTCGTGTGCTGTAGAATAGAGAAGAAAATAAATTTGATAATTGAATCATATTTAGCTAATTAATAAATTTGGTAGCTCGTAGAACGTAATTAGCTGAACGAGGATTTATAGGAATAATAGTAATAAATGAATGGAGAACACGAAGAACGAGAATCAACCCGTACGTGTGTGTGTGTGTGTGTGTGTGTGCGTGGTTGTGTGTGTGAGAGAAAGAGAAGTGTGTGTGTGTTGAAATAGGTTTGATAGGAACCGGATAAGGAAAGGAAAAAGTTCCAATTATCATAGATGCAAAACATTATCATTCGAATTTCCACCCTAGCCATATTAATTGCGCAAAACACAAAACGATTCAAACAGTACGATCGGTTTTTCAGCAAAGCACCTCCACACACACACACACACGCACACTCTACGTTGAGGCAGAAACGCTTTTGAGTGAAGCGAGATAGACATGAGAGACGTGAATGAGTGTCAGTAACAGTTTGACAGTTTTGTGCAATTTTACTTCCAACTTCATCCCCATTTCGGCCACAGCAAACAACAAAATACAACAACAGCTTCTACATTTCTTTGCAATCGTTGACAAACCAATAACCAAACCAAACTTTTAAAAACACAAACCACTAACAGTGAGCTAGAGCTATTGCAACAGTATGTGCAAACCTGTTTGCGTTTATGCGTATTTTGTTTTTACTTACTTACTACTAACAACTGATATTTGTGCGTGTGTTCGTGTGTGTGCGTGTCGTGTGTGTGCGCGTGTATGTGAAACGGGACGGATATCTCCCAAACGTTTTATCAGTGCCGCGGTGTTTGGCCAGTATGACATTCAACACTTGCGCCTCAATTTGCATGCTCAATTTCAATACTTTTGAATACTATTTCTTTCACTACCGGCGTTTAAGATGCCAACACTTGCGCACCTAAACACCCCGTCAATACCAGAGCACCCCCTACCCCCGCCCCCAAATTAAACGATGCCTTACGCGCACAGATATGCACGCCGGACTAAACAATGCATATACCACTCTCTGTCTCTGTTTCAAGTACCTGAGCGGAACCGGCGTATCGACTCGCGACCACTTGGCTACTCCCGATCGTCTCCAAGTATGGATCCTTCACTTAAGGACGGGAAAATATCGGGCAAATGGACAGGCAAATGGCGTTTTGCTCAGAGTGAGATATAGTGGCAACTTGGGAGCAGGGATTTATAGAGGGACCGTTTGCGAGACACGTGGCGCTTGAACGGGTGGAATGAATCAACCTGTTCACGAAAAACCCTTTTGAGGATTCAAACATGACACAGCATGACGGCATGGAAACGTACCGTAAAGATGAAAGAGATAAAAAGCAAAAAGAACGAGTAACAGGCAACCATTCACCTGAAATGTCAGATACTATCTATCTATAGATACAGATAATATCTCAAAAACCTCGCTCTCTTTTGCTCTGGTTTTTTAATTTTCTATTTGATCTTTCTTCTTCGATCTATTCTATTGTTATATATTTTCTTTAATCACTTCTGCTTGCTAGGCGAGTTTGTTTCTCTTTTGCAATTTTTCGGCTTTTTCGAAGTATTTATTTAATCTTAACAAACCATTCCGTTTTTTTTTTTGGGCTTTCTGTATGTACTTCAGGTTTCAAAAATTTATTTCGTTTAAAACGTCTTTCATTACTTCATTGAAAAGAATGATTGAAAAGTAAGATTGGAAAAAATAGAGGAACCAGCCACTAGTACAATCACATAATTTATGGGTTAGCAAAAACCCGCGATTAATCCTAGCAAATCCTTTCGTGAAACGTCAATTTTGTGTAAAACACGCACACACACATACAGACACAAAAGAAAGTTTGATAACTTTGTTTGCCTCAACCTGATTACAAATGTCAATAAATGCTTCACTACTAACACAAACAAACACACACACTAGTGTAATATGCTCTATTAGGTAAACAAATGAAACGAAAAAAAATCTCTTGCTAATGTACTTTTCATCCGTCAACGTCATCTGTTGACGTTTTTCCCTTCCCTAGTGGAACTCTCGTCTAACGTTTAGCTGTCTTGTTTTGTACACACTACCTACCACTTTGTCGGTGTAAGCAGTGTGTATGTGTATGTGTGTCAAACTGTGTGAATAGTTTTCGTGCCGCTAAACCTTCCTATTTGTGTAATGTTCATTGGGAGTTCACTTTGAGGAGGAAGCTTTTTATCACACGTCTTTCCCCGGATGAACGTTTGATCGTTGGACTTTAATGCTGCAGCTGCTTGCAATCTTGTATACATACATATACGAGAGCAAAAACTGTGAGACAGACGGCACCGTACTACGTACGGTGTATGCTGTCCTTATAAACGCTAATAATGTCAAATGTTAAAGTGCCAGCCACACCTTTACACGCAAACGGCTGTGTGTTGCCTCAGCTGTATTGACCGTTTGTTGTCGTGCGCAAACGAACCAGGTAAACCGAGAAGCAAATGTTGAAAACCAAAAGCAAAACCCCCCGCAACTCACGCGCGGAAGCAAATGAAACAAACAAAAAAGCAAAACAGAACAAACAACAACAAAGATAGTGTAATAACAAAAGAAAAACAAATAAACGCTTCACTAGAGTAACAAACAAAAAAAATCCAATAGAACAAAAATGTTCGAACGGAGGAAAAGTGCAGAGTTGCGAACAGAAACAATAAACGTAAACACATTACAGCAGTAAATTCAATATATCAATTGAAGCGAAGCTCCTTGCCCTCATTCCCCTCACCTCCCATGTTCCTTCACCAAACACCGCGTGTGCGAAGAGGGCGCCCGCAGAAAAAAAAAACCTAATGAATTGAAGAAATTAAACAGCCGTTTCCAGCCGAAAGCAAAAGGAAAACAAACACACAAAACAACAGTAGGTTTAAATAATCGCAAAAGCAAAAGCAAATGTTAGTGACGGAAGCATCAGAGGAAGAAAACGGACCGGAGCGCGTTAGTAGACAGACAGCTAACGCACACGACCACGCATCAGTAATAAAATGAATGAATGAACCCAGATAATGAACTCTTATATAATAAATCAAAATAGAATAATTCATCCAGTCATTATATAGAATGCGTAAATATAGACCGAATAAAAAAGAGAGAGAGAAAAAAAAGCAAACACACACACACACGTCGTACACATGCAAGAAGAAGAAGTGGAAGAGGAAAAAAATTGTCGTAAACGTTATTCTAAATTTATTGTACATATTTGTCACTAGCGTCACTAGTTAACTAGAATATAAGAAGAAAACAAAGCAAAAAAATATAGTGCTGCAGTGAAGCCACTTTGCGTTAAATGGGACAAAAGCTGTAGCGAGCGAAACTAAGAGGAAGAAGAAAAAACCAAAAAAAAAAGAAGAGACAACACACGATAACTCGCGAAATAATGGTGTTTGAGTAGTTGGACACTTTGTTGGACGGATAATAGATTACTAATGCATGGAAATAATTACAACACTCATCACACACACATACACACATACATACATACACACACACAAACAAACACACGTGCAGTACACTTACCCGTACAATCATGCACACAGGAAGGTTCTTTAAAAAAGTTTCATCATTTAAAAAAAAAAAACATTCAAAGTAGAGAATACCGAAAAATACACACCACAAAAAACATGCAAATACTATAGGTCAAATGTCATGGATGAGGCTTATTAAGGATAGCTTGTTAAGCTGCCAAATGAATACTTTCACTCTGCTGTTCTGTTCTGTTGCTCACAGTGCGCTCTGTACGAGTGCGTGTTATATTTTGATCGATTTCGTCGATTTAGTTTTAGTTTCCAGTTACTACTTGTGGGGGTGTGGGCGGTTTGTTATTCACTGTCAATCACCGGTCTTAAATATTTCGTTCATCAAAACACGCACCAACAAACTTATGTTACAATGATTAATGTAAACTTTTAAAACGTTACACAACGAATAAGAATAAATTTATCAGATCGGGGATTTTTTAGTACTATGTAATTTCTTTATACATTACAAAAAAAGGTACTTTACTTTTGAAATAAAAACATGAAAAATATGGTTTTTAAATATCGATAAATGTATATATATATATATATATATATATATATATATATATATATATATATATATATATATATATATATATATATATATATATATACATTTTTTTTATCGAAATATCGAATATTTCAATATTTAAATAATTTAAATGTCGATCAATCGATCACAATGTAACAAACACACATACAGCCGCTACCAATAAACCTAATATAACAATAAGCGACAGGACACAACAAGCAAACACGGATGTGTTAGTGAAGAGGATATTAAACAGGAATGCAAATGTAACTAACCAACCCACACATATACCGAAAACTCACACTCATAAGCCTAGAATGAAGAACTCGGAAGGACAGAACAGCGCTATCGAAACTTCACCTAAACTATAAAGCTCATGTAAAAAAGTAAGAAAACACACATTACTTACACACACAGCAACACTCAGACAGAAATAATCTAACAATAATTATAAACGTTCAAACCCCGTCAGTGTAAAAGGCCTCTGATTCACTACAAACACTACAAACACGAAGTGACAGTATGACACGTACATCAGGAACTTCTTTCGCTACGGTAGGCGATCGTATCACTGTCAGTCGAAACGAGACTGTTAGTACACACTTTTACACACACAAACAAACACATCTCATATATACAACTCTCCATGTGCTTAGCATGGTTGTAAAAGGAATAGTTTTTTTACCCCCTCTCCCCTCTGTGTAGTGAACTTCAATGCGTTTCAGACAGCTAAACAGTGGAATAAAAGAATAGGTCATGATGGTTGTTGTTTGTTGTAAAACCAGAAACGAATGAGTGTGTTTGTGCGTGTGTGTGTGTGTGTGTGTGTGTGTGTGTGTGTGTGTGAGTATGCAACAACAATAGAAAATAGGTACACATAATCAAAATGAGAACCGAGCAGCAGCAACAACAAATCACACTCAAAGAGTAACAGTTTAACAAAACATTCAAACACAACCGCGGTCATTCCGTTTTTATTGTTCGAGTTGTGTTTTTTTTTGCTTTTAAATTTTGATGACTACACAATCTTATCACGATTCATTCAAAACCAATGCGTACAGCTACAATATAGAATAAAGTTGTAAGAAAAAGAAAACAAAAACGTAAGAAGCAACACAAAAAAAACTCTAACTCTAAATCACTATAGCAGGAAGAGCTGTCATGAACCATACAGGAATTACTAAAAAACACATTCTAATGCATTATGTGCACGATAGAGTTGAACAAAAAAATACAAGCGAAAGGCGACCATCGGGAAGGCAGAAAGGCAGGATCAAAATCATGCACACAATCAAACATATGTTTGTGTAAACGCGATCAACTCAACGGTCATGTAAATATTATGCATTCTGATCTGTTGAAGCTGTTTAGCAAGAATAAAAAATAAAAGGAAACACACACACACACACACACACACACACACACACACACACACACACACAAACAAGCGAGCGAGCGAGCTAACCGAACAGCACAACCGAACACTGAGCGGTGGTAATCGTATCTAATAAAATTTCGATCACGATCGAAAAGTTCATCCGTTTCGAAAGTGTTCACTTTGGGTGAACTAAATAAAATCATCACATCGACTTCGTTTTTTAATTTGCACACCGGGTGACTCTTTTCGGTGGATCGAAATCTTATGCGATAACCACCGTATACGGCACTCATTTGCGGTGAGTTCTTAATCGATCAAAATGAAGCAAGAGGAACGTTTTAGGTTCTTTCCGCCTGTCAAGATGCAGAAGGAAGACACACGCGCAAACAACAGCAAAAGTAAACAATGGAAATGTAAAATTTGTTTTGATAAGTTTAGCAAAAATGTTTACTTATGTTCCGTAAACAAAATTAACGTAACATAAAATAAAACCCGTAGCAAAGAGCATGACTTTTAAAAAAGGAAAACGAGACTAATGCCGGTTAAAAACGTCAACCATGCAGCTAGCTTTTGAACAGTGCATATGGTAAAACTATAGCTCAAAGTTCCGTAAACAAAAATACAAAACCAAAAAGTGTTTTACAAGATCAAACCGAATCGACTTGTGTACAGGGGCATCGGCAAGGAATATGGCAAGGAAGGAAGCAAAATATAAAACAACAACAAAATAAAAAGAAAAAATCGCTAGCACACAACTTACTGACTGACTAAAAGGAAATGAATTACCGAATCTACTCCCGGACGGTGTCGCGTATCTTGCACATACAAAAAACATTTGTAAAACTTAAAATAAAATGTCAACCAACACAAAAAAAGAAAACAAAAACCAACCGCCAAAACGTGTTTTATGTTTATCATATCATCATAATGAAGGGTGAAACGGAAAAATAAAATAAAAACGGAAACCCAGAAAAACAAACAAACAAAAAACACACACACAATTTACAAGATTCTCATTCAAATATACTTACAAGCGGAAACCACCCTTATCCCTCGCCCTTCTCCATATACCGTGGGAAAAGAAAGGAAAACAGAAAAGTAAACAAATAGAAAAAAATCCGATGTCATACTAAGCTTCAAATGAAATGAAAGCAAACAAATTAAATATAAAAACAAGTGAAGAAAAAAAAACAAAATCGTGAAAAGTAGAGCATACTACAACACAAGAAAAGAAATGAAAAAAAAAACATTGGATTTAAAAAAATAAATCACATCTCACATGATACTGCCGATTTTTGGATGAAACAAAAAAAACAAAAACAGAATAAACAAGCAACACTATCTCAGCAACACACGTACACAAATACCACCCAATGTGCAATTGGAAAGATCTTAGTTTTGCTACATTATTCCACTTTGTGTCATATTATCTAAAAAAAAAAACATTTTACGTGGTGATTTCAATAGTAAAACAAACAACAACAACAAAAAACAGTGGACTATGGATGAATCTGTAGAAAAATCTGCACATAAATTAGGCAAGAGAGAGAGAGAGAGAGAGAGAGAGAGAGAGAGAGAGAGAGAGAAAGAGAACAGAACGCGAAATTATGACACAAACCAGAACTTGAATAAAACAGCAACTAGTAAGCTGCGTTAAGGTGAAGGGAAAAAAATACAACAACAAACTACAAACAAACCCATATATAAACGAATTAATGAGAAGATAAGTACACTGAACGTGCAGTAGTAGAAGACATTTACAATTAACAATCACATACACACTCACTCACTCACTCACACACGCACAAAAACATAACAATCGAACCAAGTATATCGGAGCATTTTGCGCATGAAGAGGAAAAACACACACAAACATGAGAAAAACCAAAACCCACAAACCCGATACACAATGTATACATATACTCTTTTACACGTACATTGATTCACTATGGAAAAACAAAACGAAAAACAAACATATTATACACAGTTCCATTCATCAACATCTACAAACAAAATGGAGAAAAGAAGTAAAAAAACGGATAAAATGAAATGAAACATCAAGCATGAAGCGTTTGCGAATCGTAAAGCTCCAAAAAAAGTATTAAATGAGAGGAGTTGAAAATAAACACACACTCATACACACACAATAAATCCACACACAGACACATACATACATACACATATATAGGATTAAAAAATACACATGCAAAAATGGAGGAAAAAAACCATAAAAATGAAGCAAAAGAGTGTATGAGATAGAGACAGAGAAAAGCGCGTGAGAGAAATAGTGCAATGTGTCGGTCAGGACACAGGGACAAAGTGAACTTTGTGTTAATTTTTATAATTGAAAAATAAAATTACAGTTATTGAAGAAAAATTGTAACAAAAAAAAAGAAAGAGCGATGTTTGGATTTCTTCAGAGAAATTTGAAGATAAGTTTACAGAGGTAAGTAAGAGCTGAGGCTGTGTTATCACACTTTTCCTCACGCCTGTATAGCCCCAATCAGTGGTCGGTCTAGAAGCTCTTTTGACTGAGCGGAGCGAGCCGCTCACACTCACCTCCGAGAGCCGGTGACTGCCATTGCTGCGAGAGAGCATACGAGCTTTCTTTGCTCATCGCATTTCGCTGACTCGCTGACTCACTGACGATCCAGAAGCGTTTTGCTGCAATCATTGCGCCTATCTTGGCTTCGATCCTTCGAGACTCATTGAGCTTGTTTACTTATTCTGCCAGCTGGAAAACTTCGTGGCTAGTCTCCGTGTAAAAAAAGGCAGATAAATCTACCGCCGTATCGAACCTGTAGAATACTGTCGGACAAATCACACGTGCAATGTATCGTGCATTTTGTGTATTGTTGAAGTCTTCTGGATCGCAGGAGTTTGTGAAGCACGATTTCCCTGAACAGTGCGCCTCCGCATATCGTGTTACGACTCAAAATTTCTTAAAAATAAAAAAACAACTATTTTACGCTGTACGCTCGGGTTAGTAGCCGAAAATACTCGACAGAGTAATTGACGAATCGATAGGGTTACGAGACAGTAGGAAAACGAATCAGCTACCACTAGACAACACTAGAGGGCGCTAACTCTACAATTGTACACGAGCGCTTCGGTTTTAAATCGGGGCTTAAGTTTCCTGAATGACCCAGAATCCAACAGAAAATGATTTCGGGAGAGGAAGGTTGGAGGAAGGTACCTTGTTGAAGTCGGTGGTTAATTGAATCGCTATCACTTCAGTATAAAAGATGGAATGTTGATTAAGGTGTTTGATGGCACAGTTATCGCGGCTTGAATGGATCCCACAGCTCCCTGAGTCGTGATGAACGGAGGACAGAGGTTGCTGGAGGAGTTGTGGTTCCGAACTGTTGCTTTCTATCGGACGTACATAATCATTTCGGATGATGCATTGATAGTTGGCTTACTGACGATTTAAAAGGGACATTATTTATCTCCTTAATCTAGAAACAATTACAGTATGTAGACACACGGTTTAGTATCCTTCTGCTGACCTTACACCCCGGTCCGAGGTTTTCCTGCCCGTAAGCATGTTCTTTGTGAGATATCGAAACTTATGTATGCATATGTTGGCTATAATATTTTTGTTTTCTATCAACTGCTTTGTTTGTACAGACACTCCCTTCAAAGTACGGGCTTTACGATGAAAATGATTTTATACAGCTCGAAATTCGTCAACGACAAGATAAAAAAACGAAACAGTTCCATATTGACAAAATTGCCTGAGTAACCAATATTAAGGCGCTTTTTAATACAAATTTGCCGCCATAGTGCCTTAATAGGCAAATTTTGTCAATATGGTTACCGAAGACAACTAGTTCCAAATAGTCTATTAAACCGTGTGTTCAATAAAGTATAAAAATATTTATAAAAAAACAACAACCTGCTCGTTGAAAATATGTTAGCATCTGATTGGACATGATCAATCAAAACGGGTCGGTGAGATTCGTTACGGTTTCATGGTTCACGATTATCGTTTGGCTAGGCTGTTAGGTGTGATGTTAATTACCAAGCTATATGCTAGTGCTAACGTAATCTGCTCGATTGTGATGCATTTCCTACACATTTAGAAACAAATTTCTGCCTTTCACTTCTCTCGTTTGAGGACAGAACGGTGATAACAAAAAAAAAAAAAAGATTCATTCGATCGAGATTCGCGCCATCATGATTTCGGTCACCGAGATTCTATCGCCTACGGTTACTCAATATCAACTGCTCGATTCAAAACGACCGATAAGATATTCATCTACGATATTACGTCTACCGCTGGATGTGCATCAAAGCTGGTGAGATTTTTAAATTGGTAGCTTTGAATCGCATCTCGGCGAACGAAGACTGTGCTGAGGGCGTCGGTGTTGGACTTTTTTGGGGAGGGGGTTTGGCACAGTGGGTTTTGGTTTTCACTTGAACATATTAACATTCACCTGTCCGTGCGATGGTGTCTGCTGGTGCGGTGCATCGATATCCTCGTAGCTGGTCGGATGTTCCCCCGCTCCCCTGGTACCGTCGTACCCGCCAAACTCGAAGCTTCCGCCCCGGTCGGAAAGTTCACGCTGCAACAGCAGCAAGCTGAAGGGCCGGATAACCAGATTAAGTATCGCAAACACGGCGGAAAAGATACCGTGCGATGGGAAGTACGAGATGATGCCCATCAGATCGAAGAAGAAACTGAACCCATTAATGACGGCACACTGTAAGTGGTGGAAAAGAACACGATCGTGATCAGTAGACTATGCATTATTGGAATTCAACAAAAACAAAAACGTACAATTTGGACTGCGTCGATCGATTCCCGGCAGTGTATCGCCCAGAACAGTGCCACCAAGTAGAGCAAGTTGTAGAACAGATAAGCGGACGGTAGCCACGCACTGCCGAGCGCCAGCACGATCAGAATGAAGTGCACGAATGCTATCAGCTAGCGGTTCGGACCGAAAAAAAAGAAAGACAAAAAAATATTCAATCAAAAAACGCGATCCGGGTAAGCGTACTGGGAATGCAAAGGTTTTTCCTTACCTTCAAGCGAGTGTGCATCGAATTCATTGCTCGCTGAATATCCATCACCGACTGGTTTGCTACTGGTTCTACCGGGGAGGGCCGCGAAACGGCGATGACTCAATTCGGTTTTTTTTTTTTGCGTTCTAATAACGAGAATGGCTTCCTCAACACCCCGATAGTAGCAACATAGGAAGATTCGTTCCAACCCGAACACAATACATCACCCTAAAGGGTGGTCGACAGCACTTGGTAGGCTTCTCTCCGCAGTCGGATAAGTTCGGCGAACCCGTATCAGATGTTAACCACGAACCACCGGCGGGGGATGAACCAAAATAGGTCTTATTTTGGGTATTTTGAAATAGAGCCTGAGCTTCGTTTGTTTAAAATCAGCAGGCACAGAAGGAACTGTCAATATGGATTCAATGGTGATGGGTATTGGAACGAGCACCCGGAACAATAGTGCTGACTCTAGCCGATCCGAGGGATTATTAATTTTTGTTTATTTATTTAAAGAAAATTTAAGGTAATTTACATTTATTTCAGTATTAATATAAAGTTAGTAAGGTAAAAAATATTAAAAGTCACTTTACAGCTCTCTGACAAGTAAAGTTATATTACCAAGAATAAGAAGTGCTGAAAAACTATCATTCATGCAAATATTCTATCCGATATTGAATTTGAACACGAGCTAATACAATTTAAAAAAAAACACCTCCATCGTTATATTCTATTGACTATGATGAATATTTATCTCAACAAACAATTTAAACATATTTTAAAAGTCATATTTCAGACAAAAACACAAAATAAATTAATATAAATATTTAATTGCGTTCGAACTGCCAATTTAAATAATCGTCGGTAACAACTGTCAAACTGCTACGAAAGATAACAAACGAATGTAAATAAACAAAATCCCACCGAGAAGTGATTTTACCGCTTTCTGACCAACATCAATCAAAGAGTTTGATTTCTTACCTACAAAAGTGCTTATTTCCAGCTACTACATACAGTAAACTAGCGTAAAAATGAATCCTATGACGTGAGTAGCTCTTTATAACCACTTTCCGCCTGCTGTTGTTTAACCTGTCTCTCGCTCTTGGCTCGTACAATCCCACTCCAGAAACATGAAAAATGTCCTGCAGCTCAGCAAACAGGATCTCAAACATATCGGCAAAAGCTCCTGGCACGATCAGTACAAAAACAGTGCGTGGATATTTGTCGGTGGGCTGCTGTACGACCTTACCGAAGGTGACATCCTTTGCGTGTTTTCACAGTACGGTGAGATCGTGAATGTAAACTTGGTCCGCGACAAGGCAACAGGAAAGTCGAAAGGATTCGCATTCATCTGCTACGAAGACCAACGGTCGACCGTACTGGCGGTGGACAATCTGAACGGTATCAAGCTGGTCGGCAAAACGATACGCGTTGACCATGTGGACGATTATCGGCCACCGAAGGAAACGGACAAAACCGATACGGAAACGCGCCAGCTGTACATGGAAGGGTGCGCACCGGAAGTGATGATGCAGCGGGATAAGGAGAGGAAAACACGCTCCACCATCCCGGAGCAGAAGGTTGAACGACGTTCGAAATATGCGGATGTAAAGGTTAAGCAGGAAGTACGGGAACCATCCATTAAGCAGGAGAAAGAGAGACGATAGCACTTTTTGGGAAGAATTATGAGGTAGTTATTGTGAATAAAAACATATGGGTAGTTCCATCCCTCAATTATTGGTTAATTGTTTCTTCAAACAATAATTGTTTCTTCGCTTGCCCCTTTACAGCTTTGTAGTGTGATATCTAAAGGGGTGAGGATGAACAGATTACCGAGAGCTCACGGTATCGAGAATCTAGGTGAGCTCTGGCTCATATTCCCGCCATGCATGACAGTTTAGGATGGTTTGCCATTTCAGACTTTTCTTAATTTCATCGAGGAATGCAGCATCGTCTTTGTGGTTTGAGACTGTCCTGCGTAATGGATGTTTACGAAAGCATTGAGCAAGGTAATCCTACGAAGAATACTCCACTCAAAAAACCTGGTGTCAAAAACTGTTGAAATCCTCAAAAGCCTCGTTCGAGAGAAAGATGCTCAGAACGGTTATTGAGCCCCGTATGCGTGATGTGACAACGGAAAACCCTGCTAAGACGACGAGGTCGACGAGCACATTAGCATATTCGGTTCGTCAGGCTCTGGTGGATTGGTCATGCCACATGAAAGCCACATGGCTAGAGGAGGCGTGGCAAATTGAGATGGGGTGAGATTGTCGATGCGTTCGCGAGAAAGGCTTCGATAATGGATTCGGATGCGATCTTAATACGCGCCCTAAAAAGCGATATTGTGCTCTTAAAATCCGTATCGCGTCGAGTAGTTCTCAAAACAAAAGCAGCATATATTCGTCCTTTTTATCAATTCAACATTAAATTATATTTGCAACATCTATCATATGGAGATATTGTTTTTTTTCCTTTATTTTTGTGGTTATCCAGTTACTGTCCGCTGGTTTGTTTGTGTTCGTTTTGCATTTTTATACACACCCACCGTGAGTTGATTTTTTTTTTTCGCATTGGTGGGATGTACATTAGGCGCATACTTGGCGCCTTTAATTATGTTGCTTATGCTGTTATACGTGTGTGACAGTTTGAGAAACACTCCGTTTTTTCCCATCCGAAACACGAAGTAAATCAAACACAAAGCAATCGTGCAGAAATTAAGCAGCAGAACAGAACTTGAGGGGAAAAGAAATGGCTGCAATTTTTAAGTGTAATAAAAATCCGTACATCAACAATTCAAAATTCCCATCCATATACACACACACACACACACACGCATATACTGTTCTAAATTTAAATTAAAAGGAACACGTCTATCTTGTTCAGATGTTTAGCTTCTTCTTTTTCCTTCTTTGATTTTGTTTCTTTTTGTTATCATCAATTGCACACTTATGGTAATGTTGTTTAGTTTGTTGTATTAATATTGTTAACCATCTTTGCGCGCGCGCTTATTGTGTGTGTGTGTGTGTGTGTGTGTGTGTGTGTGTGTGTGTGTGTGTGTGTGTGTGTGTGTGTGTGTGTGTGTGTGTGTCTGTGTGTATATGTATGTATATAATTTATTTTTCATTTAATTTTATTTTATCTGTACTTGCTGTACTAGTTTTTTGTTGTTGTTTGCTTTTATTTTATCATTCTGTTTAATATTTCTTTGATTTTTACCCGATTTATTTATACATCTTTAGTTGGATGGCTATGGATGAAAGGACAAACTCATAGGAAGAGAGTTGATTTGGAGGAAGAGCAAGTGTTTTCGCGCATTCCATAATGGCTACCATCCGCCGACTCACCTATTTGGGTTCGGTTTGCTCAAACTGAATTTCATTTCGGTATTCTCTATCGGTTAGTTGTGCCATGCATAGTTGACTTGTTTTCTGTAAACATAGTTTTCTATTTGTGGACTCACTGGAAGAAAAGTACAACTTAACCCAGAAAATTACTTGCGAAATTGAACAAAAATAAATTAAATTTCGCATTTCACAATCTGCAATGTCTTTTCGCACTCCGCCACATGCTCAGTTGTCGATGCGTCGAAGTGAAATAAGATGTACCTTGTGCTGCTAGTGAGGTCTCTGTTTCTTAAGTCGTACCGATCGGAATACTAATAAAAAAATACCTCGCTGCTTTTGCGTGGAGTGGAGCAAGATTACACTTTTTTATAGCAGAACTGTCACGCCCAAGCATGCTCTTTCTCTCTCCCATACATGGCCGAATCTACTAATGATTGCTTGCTATAATATTTTGAAATATGGAGCTAAACCTAAACGGACAATAAGTAAGCGTTCCGCTTATTAACGTAAGTAGTGATCAAAACCTACACATGCACACTTGCACACATTGCTGTACCAAATATAGCTTTTGTTAACCATACATGTATGTATATTGAGCTTGCAGGACGAGATTACCAATGATTAGTATGAGTGTGTGAGCGCTAAAGTCCTTTAGAAGAATGTTGTTAGTTTTTGTGTGTGTGTGTGTGTGTGTGTGGTTTTTCTCGTTTTTCCCCCTTTTTTTGCTGATGAAATTACCTTAATTAAGATACAAAAAACAGTTAAAATTATATATGCCATCACTGTTAACTATCAAAGTACAATCACAAATGTGTTCTATTTTTTCTTTGTTTTGAGCTTGATTCGGCTATCTTGCCCCACTCTACCGTACTACCTATACCACCATACGCATAGTAAACGAAACAGCGTTATACATTCATCTAGAACTAGCGTTTTTTTGTTTTGTTTGTTTGACATTTTTTTTAAATCGTTCGTTCATGTTATTTTGTCGCTGGCAGTATGTGTTGTTTTTATTTTTTCATTGTTTTCCGTTTATGCTTCCCTCTTTGTTTGGTATACTAAATGAATCTTTCCACAATCAGTGTCGACGCCTTTTGTGCATGAGGACGCGCATCTGGACGTGTGTTTTAGTGAAGGGAGCTGGCTCGAACCCGGCCCCAGAAATGAGAGGAATCAGCTTCGCTCCCACGAGTGCTCATTATAGTGTAGGTTCAGAGCCAGCTCCGGACCCATCAGTTCGGAATCGTGGGAGTTCACTCCACTACTTTGTTGTGAGCGGAAAAGCTACCTCTCTCGCTTCGCTCACCTCACTAGGTGGCGTTTTCAGCGCTCCATAAAAAAATAATGTAGCTCAGTACTGGGCAAATAGCGCTCTTCTGAGCGCATTTACCTAGCCTTTTTACCTAGCGCTCACCGCTCTCACCTATGTGATGGTGAGCGATACGTTCCGATCAGTCAAAGGACTTGACCCAACACTAATCTTCACACATCCACAAGCGCTACCGACGACGAAGTGGATACTGATTGTAGGCAGAGTCTTTAGGGTATATCTAAACGGTCTAAAGGCCGGCCACCATCATAATCGTTGGGATCAGAGGCCCAGATGTGATACCCGTCCGTCATACTTTCTTTCCCACTAACTTCCAACCAAAGTACAACAGGTGTAGCGTTTTTTAATTGAGCAAGATTCTTTGTGTTGCGTTGTATGCTTTAAAGCTACCTTTTTCCTTCTTGGTTTCCGCAGTTTGTTGTTTAATATTTTGTTTTTTTTTTTTACTTTTAACATAGCCTTCTAGTATAGGTTTTTTTCCACCTTATGGTTTTTTTTGCTAATATTCACTATATACCATCAGATTATTTTCAGTTTCCATTTTTTTAGGGTTTTATTTGCTACTTTCAACCGAAAATGAAAGGAAACTTACTATGCAATACTCGTGTTACAAAAATTCGAAAAAAGAAACCTATAAAAAGTTCTACAGTATATGTATGTATTACAAATAAAGCAGAGAAAAACCTAAAACCATCCTTACTCAACACATTCTGCACCGAAATTGGTTTAGGGGGGGGGGGGGGGGGGTTAACCCCATTCGTTTTTTCACTCTCTCTTCTAAGTTGTTTTTGATTACACCGTGATTACAAGATACTACCACGTAGACGTAAACTGATTTAGAACAAGGTGAATCTAAACATGTTTTGTGCCTACCACGGTTTTTTTGTTTTGTTTGTTTTTAATTTTGTTAACCACATAACAACAACAGCCGTTGTCTTTGTTTTTTTTTTTGTGTGTTCCATTGTTGCCTAACATTTTTTTATACTGATTTTAAATCGTTTTGCTTTTTAACGGTTTGTTTTGCTTTTGTTAAAACTATGATACCTGTTTGGTTTACTTACTTTTCCCTTTGTTTTTTTTTCTTCTTCATTTAAATAACATGTCCCACTTTTCTACTTTTCATTCCTTCCCGTTTAGTATATTTAATTTTCCTATCCCGCTGCCTAATGTTATTTGGTTGATGTTGTTTTGCATTTGTTTCCCATAACTGTCCCTCATTAAGCCGCTTTTTAAATCATTCCTTTGTTTCGTTTGTGATGCGATTTTGTTTTGTTTGCTTGCTGGTTTTGCTTCTTTTGTTTTCTTTTCTTGGTGAATAATTTTTGTTTTTCTCTCTCCCTAACCACATTTTTTCATGTTACGTAAGTGTGTTTTGTTATTATTTCATCTTTTATATTTTTGTTGTTGTGTTTGTTTTTTTTTTTTTTGTTTAATTAGATCATGCATGTGTGTGAATGTGTGTGCAAAATGAAGCTTGTTGCTTGTTGTGAAATCTTTCCCGCACAAACACACATGCAGCACACACCCGCACACGTACACTTATCTTCCGGCAAGGAGAAAAGGGGATGGCTAGGAAAAGGGGTTTGGGAGGGATGTTCAAAATTGTGTTTTTTGTTGTGCATAGTTTCAATAAAAAAATATTGCATTTCACTTGTCTCTTTCAAATGTTCTCCATCTTTTCACAATTTTTTTCTGTTTTTTGTTCTTGTTTGTATTATTCTTTATAGACATAAAAATTCTACTCGTTTAAACCTTACTCTTAAATGTTAACTCTTGTAGTTATTATCTGTATCTATATAATACTTCTTGACGTGTGTATGTGTGTCGTTTTTTTTTTGTTCTTTTTTTTATGCTTACGGATGTGAGTGTAGTTTTCTACCATTTGCTGATAAATTTGTCTCGATTTTTATATGTTTTCTTCTATACTTTTTTTTTGCTCGTGTCACATCGCACCGTGTGGAATATGTACAGCCCAAAAGTAATGTTTAAAACATGGCAAGTTGTCTTATATAAAATGAAGATCAAATACCAGAGTTGAATAACGGCAACGCGAAGATGAGTAAAATATGGGAAAACTTTCAAACAAACAAAAATAGTTCTGTTTACTCTCTTTTTTTCGGCTTTGGCCATGTGCTACGTGCATATTGTATTTTATGTCAACCCAAAAAAAAAGTAAGCTGAATGATGGAGAGAAGCTACACTGATTTCGATACTCCGGTGGACACGCTACACACTTCAACCGCCCTACCGCGCTACACAGCTTGGTTCCTGGTTCGTACCTATCATGTATCCTGCACGCTTCGCTACATCTAGCAGATCGTTCTGTTTGGCCGACTGACTGCACCGTGCGACCCGCAGCCGGGCGTACATGAAAAGGCAGCTGCTGAGGGCTGCGGCGCACACGAGTAGCAACCCGAACCCGAAACTAAAGCCAACCGGTAGTTGCGACAGTGCCGGCGAGCGTTATTGCGGGGGACAGCGGACGACGGTCGAGGTGGCCAGCTCGTCGAACGTCTTGTCGATCGGTATCCGGTCGTCGTAGAGCGTTGGTGCCTGCAGTATAATGCCGGCGGTACCGGCCAACACTGCCAACGTAAAGATCCAGAGAAACAGTCGATCGAGCACCATTGCGACGTACTTCCAGTCTTCCTTTACCTGCGCAACAGAGCAGAAAAGGTAGGGTGAGAGAGAGAGAGAGAGAGAGAGAGAGAGAGAGAGAGAGAGAGAGAGAGAGAGAGTGGGTTTGAATGATTGGTGTTGCTGGAAATGCGAGCTGAAACGGAGGAATTTTCGAGGAAAGATGAATGTCGACAGGAACCTAATACTCGATCTCCCTCGAGGATAGCCAAAAATGCATTACGAATTAGGTCGTCTGGTGCCATTCTCAACACACGACAAGCTCACTGCAACCTGGCGCATCTCATTGATGATAAGGGCACGATCATAAGGGCTTGTCGTAGAGCTTGTCATTGTAGTGGTTCTTCGGCACGCATATTTTCCTCTTGAACGAGGAATTCATCAGTATGCGATAGGGTCCATGGACACATTCCCAGCCTGCCTTTTGACCCCAGTTAAGTTAAGTTTTTGAACGATTTAAAAGATAGCAGAGAGCGTTCCCTCGTGGTGGTATTAAGCAGTCTAGTAAACCATTCGATGGCCGACGTGACCTAGTACATCGTTCGCCCTGTATACTGTAATGACACTTAGTACCCTCTAGGAAGTTTCCTTTGTTCTGCTCAATACTAATTCCTACCTCCAGAGTCGTTTCTTCCCCCCTCTGGCGCCAGCAGTCCGCATTACTTCTTTTTTAACACTTCTATTCACTTACCTTCGTCGAATCTTCCAGCATCTTGGTATGCTCGGCGATGAACCGCACACAGAAACAGCTCCGGTGTACCTCGGTCGAACAGACGCTGTGCGAGAAGGCTGGCTGCTTGAACGCTGGGCTCTTGATGCCGGACGGGACGGCCGTATCGGCGGCCGTGGACATCGACAGCTCCTCCGACTCTGAATGGGGCAGCTGTATCGGTCCATGTATTTGGCAGCTTCCACCAAACGGTCCCGTACCTGACAGACTGGGCAACAAACAAAGATGGAGTAGCAATCAGCGATAATGGATAGCGTTTGTTGGAAGCTTGTTGTATTATTTTGTTGTTTTTTTTAACGCTTGAAGTGTTGTTACTCATCACGCACCGGGAGGATACGGTAAATGTGTCTTTTTTATGTTTGTTCAAATATTGGTGAATAAAAATGTTGAACGGAACAACATTTGCAATGTATCTTCTAGCGTCATACAAATGTTCTTGGGGCTTTTGGACCTCAACTCTCACCATTTTTTTTATAACTAATTTTGGAGTGTTTTGTATGACGTTGAGAAACATTAGGAAGAAACATATTTCAAATATAAAAAAAATTTAATCTTTCAAAAAACCTTTCCCAACAAAGATTACGATTCAGAATGATTCATATTGAACTACCACTGATGAGCGCCTTGGGTTCCTTGAAGATATTCTTTTTTGATTAATTCTTGTCTTGATATTTCAGTTCAGTCTATAATTTAAAATATTTAGGAGTTTTTTAAAGAGGATTACAAGGACAGCACATAAGCAGCAAGTACGCAATGAGTCACTATCAATCAATTTTTCATTTTATTATTATTATTATTTTTTTTTTTTTTGGTAACAACTAAGTTCGTGCAATGTTTTATTTGCCATTAGATGGCGCTAGCCAATCGAGACAGAGAACAGTTCTATTCATTTTATAAAAATCGCATGCTTTGACAGTTGGAACCGGTGTTGATCAAATTGCTTTTGATAGCATTTTCAAACAACAACAACAAAAAACACACAACTTATGAAACACACTAAAAGTTCCAATAACTGTCAACTCAAAGTTGTTTCGCATCACGCAAATTAAATCAAAACGATCAAAACTACTACTTTGAGTGACTTTCATTCCAATAAACACTAAGAGAAAGTGTGAGAGAGTGAGAGAGAGAGAGAAAGAGAGAGAGAGAGAGCGAGCTGGAGTGACTAAGTATGCAAGAAAAGGAATAAAAACAAAAGATGTCTGTGAATGTGAATGGATTATTATGGTTTACAGCCTACAACTCCTAGTAAGCTTGGCAGGGTCGAAAGTCGAACAAATGATGAGCAAAACCAAACACCAAGGTAACACAGAAAGTTTTGCACGAATTTAGTTGCATACCGAAGCAGCTTGAAATGTTCGATTTCGCGAACTCTCAACGATTACGGCGAGGGTAATAATAGTAGTGGTGTTAGTAATAGTAGTAAAGAAAAACGCAAAAAAACGCATATACACGGAGTAAATTGGATGAGTGTACGGGGGGTAAGTAATCCGGTTTTAAGGAAGCTCCTTCAACGCCACACAACAACAAAGCGAACCGAAACAGAGAGAGCTTTTATATGGCAAACGGTATTTCAACACCGGAAAGTAAGGGATAGAGAAAGATAAAGTGTGTGTGTGTATGCTTTTGTGTGTGGGTGCGTGTTGGTGTGAAATAAATTTAGTTGAATATGTCATAAATACCTTGACGGAGAAAGATCTTCTTTAGATGGAGCCCTATTAGTAAAACGAGCTATACGATTTAATGTAGTAGTCGAGTAATAAGGATAAAAGCAAGCGTGTAGGTCTTTGGATAGCAGTTTTCTACGAAAAGCAGAAAATCCCAAATACAGAAGGTAATACGTAAAGAAAGAACGAGAAGATAAAAAAAAGAAACAGTATAGAAATGAGCTGATATCTGCATTGAAAAAAGTTTCTCGCTACGTAACTATATAGTTTGATGTTACGGTTTTTTTTTTAATTATTTTGTTGCATTCCATACACGTGCAGCCATTACGACGGTCACGTGTACCAAAGGGAAGAGTAAGGAGTGAAAAGGATTGGGGAAGGGAGAAGGGATTTTGGGGCAGCGGAGCTATTTTGAGGACAAATTAGGGGGGAGAGGGGAGAGAGGAGGGAAAAACGTAACGAAACACAAATTCTAAAGACAACTGGATTTTCACGTATTAATTGTCGGCCATTTTGTTTGATAATTGCTACTTAGTAGATTTAGTGAATTACGGATGCAGTAGATAGAGTATATTGTAATGAAAGTTAAACAAGCAGTTTAGTATGCCAATTTAACAAAAAGTATAGATAAAGTTAGAAGTTTGAAGAAAAAAAAACTAATAAAGGCTGTGACAGTAAAAAAATGCGAAAATTTTTAATTTAGAAATCCCAACCTTTGGTCCATTCCAACACAAACTACACTCTATGCTCCGCCATTTGTACGCAGAATAATCTCTAGGAGACGCCAAGCCCGAAGACTTCGTTTCGGAGTCGGGACTTAAACATTTTTGTTTCGAAGTTATCATTACGTTTGACGTTTGACATCTACACTCAGAAAAGCATTTTTAACTATGAACATACTGATATACACTTTAGAATTCGGCTCGGGTCTCAAACTCCATCCGGACCAATCCCCCGTAGTGAGGACTAACCATACAACTACGTAGTATGTGGCTACTAAAACAACTCCCTATTGACCTAGGTTTATCCAACACACAAGATCAAATATTTTCGCATTTTTTCGTCCCCTGTAAGTCTATTTTGGACATGCTTTTTTATGGAACTTAGTACACAGCAAACAAATTTATAATACTTATGTTTGTTTTAAGACTACCGAATCGTTGCTAAATTGTGTGAAAAAGTTTCAAATTCTTGCCAAAGAAAACAAAAATGGCGTACCTACAATTCTGCTGTACTAGTACGTAAGATATGTGAAAGTTCTCGTTGTCTTTATAAAGGTAAGAAATCGATAAAAAAAAAAATCTCGAAGAAAAAGTAATTACAAAACCAGGCTAAAGAAATGTCCCTTTTTTGGAGGGAAAAGAAGGGAAAAAATTAACAAACTAAAAATTTAACGAATGCTGTGTAAAACACAATGAAGTTAAAACTAAAACACGAAAAGATTAGAGGAGAACGCTCGGAGGAGTAAATGTAACAATGAAAAGACTAAAGAAGGAAAAAAACCGTAGCAAGGAAAGATAGTTGGACACAAAATTGTGGAATGCAATCGAGGTACGGGCCACTTGCAAAACAGTGCATACCTGTGGTTTTCGACGTACGGTGGCCGTTTCATAAAGAGGAATCGTGGTAAAAAGTCTGCAATGGAAAACGACATGATCATCAATATGGGGTGCAATGAACAACACACACTGTGCGTTATCGCGAAACTTACCGATAAAAAATGTTTTCACCCACGGTGCCATTCGATGGGTTTGAGGTGACCGGAAATGGACGTTCAACACCACTACCGTGACGCATATACTGGAAAGGTAACGCAGTTAGACAGTGCGTAAAGAGATTGCGTAACGCTGGGTAACGCGCTGCAATAACTCACCTAATGGACACAAGTATCATCGCAAAGATGAGATACTTTCCTAACAAAGGCACAACTAGCGACGTTGGCGGTATGATTTCGACTACCAGCAAGAAGAACACGTGAAGGCTAATCAAAATCGATATCGAAAGCGTTACCTGGAGGGGAAAATCCAAAGCTTATATTAGTTTGTGTGCTTGTGTGTGGTTTGTACAGGCCTTTTCAAGTGCGACCAATTCACCTTTTCGCCACTGTCCGAAGGCAGATAGAACGTCAGCACGGTTAAAAACGATATGCCCATGCAGGGGATGATGATGTTGACGGTGTAAAAGAGCGTCTTCCGGCGCATCGTTATGTTGAACGTGATGTCCAAGTACGGCTCATCGCAGCACGTGTAGAACTTCTCATTCCTGCGCGGGTGGCGTGCGTGTTGGCGAGATGCAGTATTCAATATTAGTTCCCCTTCCCAGGTACAAAAGCATACGACCCGTACTAGCACATGCTCGGGATTAAAGCGATTCTTTCTAGGACAAAAATAAGTATAAATAAATACAAAATGCCGGATCTAGTGCTAGATCCGATCACCACTACTTGAAACACGACAAGCGTATATTGGGTGTAGCTACCTTACAGCGGGCACTTCCAAGATGTCCCATTCGACGGACATATAAAACTCGGACAAGTCCACACCGACGTCTACGATGTTACTGCCGGACTTCTCGTCCATATGCCGCAGGTCAACCTGACACACCGGCGACGATTCGGACCCGGTATAGTGGGTAGGTTTTTTTTTTTGTATTTTTTGTTTTGTTTTTTTTGGTTTATTTTGAAGTGTCAACGTTCGTTGATTTGGGTACATTCGGCATTATTATGGCATTATAGCGTTTAGTAGCGTCACGCGCAACGGAATCGAAGACGAGATAGACAGACAGATAGACAGACACACACACCGAACGGGAACGGGTATAGGCGAGAAAGAAAGGCGAAGAGAGTAATGGTATACGTTATAGAATGGGTTTTTTAGTTTTTAAAACTACACTGATAGTGTTCGAAAAACAATAGTACGGTAAGTATTTTGTGATTAGTTGTTAGTGGTAGCAATGAGCAAAGGGTGACAGTTAGCTGCGAGTGATATGATGCGTGTGTGTATTATTTGTTGTGATTTTTTGGTTTTGAATAGGTTTTTTTGTTTCGCTCCAAAATAATATTTTTATCATTTGAAAAAAGACAAACAACAGTCGAAAATTTGAAAAAAAACAAGCACTAAATTGTGTACTTGCTGTGAGAGTGTGTAAGTGTGCGTGTGTGTCGGTGGAGCATGGGTGAGTGAAAGAGCGAATGAAAGGGTGTTCCAAATGTGCTACAGCGGATGAGTGTGAAATGTGTCGATAAAAAGCATTACTAACTAACTTTAATCACGTTTAGTGCAATTTTAAGGATTAAAAAAATAAAATAGATAATTGACAATCTTGTACAGAAATAAGACAAGCGATTTAAATTTCAAAAAAAATATAATTTTATAATGAATACCATTCAGAAGAAGATACAAATTAGGAAAATATAAGAGTTGACAAACACATACAAAAATCAAACGATTGAATCTAAACAAACTCTTGAAACGCATTAAGAAAAACTAAAACATTCAAACCCAATGTAGACCCAAATAGAAAAATAAAAGCAATTTAATGATGAAAAACTAGCGTACCTAGCAAGTAATGAGGTAACAGAATGCACATAGTACACTACAACACCCAAAAAGGGAAATGTCGATGGTAGCAAAACAAATGAAAAAAAAAACAAAATTAAAGAAAAAGAAAAAACAACAACAAAAAGCCGTTGCAATATATGCACGCACGCATACACACACAAACACACACACAAATACTAACGAACTGTTACGCAACAGAAACAGTAAACAATAGTTATTCAAAAATTTCGAAAAAAGGTGGGAAAACTAAAATTGCCATACACAGGCAAGTAAATTGACAGCTGATAGCAGGAAAAGGATACGTCAACTGGCAATGACACCTACCGACTACACCAAGCGAACAAAAAGCAAGATGGATGGTATAGTTTGTTGTTTAGTATACTATTTTATATTGCACGGAGTTAATGAGTATTTTTTTTAAATGTATGAGTAAGGAAAGGATGTGGGATGTGTTGCAGGAGATATGAGTAATGATAGTCTAGCAGGCATTAACTTGTTTTTTTTTTTTTTTTTTTTGAGGGGGAGTTTTGTTTTGTTTATTATTTCTTTTTAGTGTTGGTTTTTTGGTTTAGTTTCATACCTTTATTTATGTCATGCAAACTACGCAAACAAATGATTTTGTTTTCTTTTGCATCTTAAAGATAAAAGTGTATTTATTATTTAGTAGTTTATTTTAATCGTCATTTTGTACTCATGATGGTTTTTTTTTGTATGCTGTTTATTATTTAGTTAACACCACAGTGAGATGGTGGATACAAGCATTGGTTTGTTTTAGAAAGATTCTTTTATTAAGGTAACAATACGAGCTTAGTTTAGTACGTAATACTTTTTTTTTGCTTGCTTGCTTGCTTGCTTACTAGGAGAACGTTTCCAACGAACGCAACATCAAGACGAGTAGAATTTGCAAAACTGGTAATGCAATAACAACAACCACAGAATAATACGCGCACACGACAGTATGAAATAAATGTAAAAAAAAAACAAAAATGAAAACGAAAGAAGAGCTAGTACACATTGGCCCACAACGTAGCTAGTTTGTGGAATCCTAGAACCGGGTGCTAAAGTATGATAAGACCGAAATTTTGTAAACGCCCCTAGTAAACACTGTAAAACATCTGACAGTTTGACACACATACTAAGCTGTCAACAGTTTTAAAATGTTTACTTGTGCGTTAGTTTCTTATTAACACGGCAGTGTCGGAAAGTGTTATTGGTAGAAAAGAGAATGCGTGTATGTGTGTTTTATTCATATTTTTGTTTTTGCTACAACAAATCGTATAAAAAGTCAAGGCTATTGTGTCGGGTTTACATAGTTTTTTATATAAGTTTTTCAACTTTTTTTGATTTCGTTGCATTAAAAGAAGGAGACACGTTCGGCATTACGCAATACGATATGCGGAAAACTTACTAATAGAGGTTAAAAAAGTAGCAGGCATTCATGCACAGGCACAGTTTCTTTTTTTGCTGGTAAGACAGGTGGAGAAGTGGTCTTTTTCTTCTTCTTCCCTCTTCTCCCCATAATCGAACGAACGGGCTTTGACTACTCGATCTGTCGTGCTTGGAGTGGTAAACGTCAACAGTGGCGTTGGGTGCAATTCGCTATCCGGAGAACGGAGACGAATCCACATTAAATACAGAAAAATTGGCATAAACGCTTTTTCTATTGTTTTATAAAATTTTCTCTTTAATTCATCATGTACAAGTTTTGCAAAGCTCGCCAAATGGGCTGAGCTTGAGAAAGCGCAAAACAGTTAGGGCATGGTGTCAAACACCAAAACAGGCAAGCCAAAATTAGTACGCTTATTAGCGCTAAGTAAACAAGAACTGTAATGTAAGACTGAACAAGCTATGGAAAGATAAAGTTCATGCAAGTAAGTCGTTGTTTGACTACCGGTAAAATATGTTCAATTTTCAATACTCAGTTTGCACGAGAAAAATATGGTTGCTAATGGAAATGCGTTTTCATTGTACCGCTTGTCACAGTAAAATGTTACATCATTTCAAAACACACATTTTTTAAACGTAAGCAACAACTGAATATATTAGTAATTTAAACGTTGTTTTAGGTATACGTAGGCTTTATAAAATTTAAAAAAAAGAGACTAAATCTGCTCTAAATGTCTAAATAACTGCTCGAAATCCACCGCCCCAGACGAACTGCAATCTCTAGCGCAAAATGTTGTGTAGGAATATGTCAAAAATCGATAGCATTTTAATAGAAAACCAAATTTGCGCTTTAGTTTGCGTTGCATGTGGAACGGTTTTAACAGGCTCGATATATTTTTCAACACATTAACTCCCAGAGGTACGCCCAACGCAACCATTTGTTCCGATACGAATAGTAGCGAATTTATAGCATGCACACAACAAATGTCACAATACGCTTCAGTTGTGCTTGTCAGTTGACAGTTTATACCTTCGTACTACTATCAACAGGCAGGATGTGAGATCGGCACTACTACTCGTGTTTCATACTTTACTACAGCAAACATGCATTTTTTGGCTGGCTTGTTTTTACTGTGCGTTAGGGGGATGTTTCGCTCGACACAAATACTTCAAATTCCCACTATACTGATTGCATTCCACGGTTAGAGGAAAACAAAAAACAATCTCTCACTTATTGAGTTGAGATGAAACATTGTGAAAGACGCAATACATTTTAAAAAAATAGCAACAAGTGTGACAGGCGAGAGACTTGACACATCTCTTTGCAGAGTACGCACCATCGAGTTACAGACATTTGCTTTTCGTAAGATTTTATTTCATTTCCCCGAATCTAGTTGTTTTTAGGACTTAAATTACACTCTAAAACCATGAAACAGATCAATGATAAACGAAACTAGGTATCCGATCAGTATGCAAACGCTTGGTCAACTAAGGTCAACTAAGATTTAGTAATCTGGCGATGAGCTTTGTATAATGGGGTGTTTTGTTTTTGGCCCTTTTATGTCTCGCAATTGTGGGAGATTCGTGATGGAACTAGTATCATAAAAACAACAACAAAAAAGGAACTGATTAAGAAAATTTGAAAATAAATAAAAAATGTATCAAAAGTATTTTGGGAAATATGGAAAACCAGTAAAGAAGAAAGAGAATAGCAGAAAAAAGACCAAAAAGATGTAAAAGGAAATAATAAAGAAAATAGAGATAAGGTACGAGTAAAGGAACGGAATAGAGCACCAGAGAAAGAAAATGAAATGAAAGAAATTAAATGATAATAGAAAATTTTCGGTCTCTTCTTTTAATCGTATAACAGTATAACAGTAGCAGAGCGCTGTCAGGTAATGCGATAGTTTTGGAGTAGAAACATCAGTAGCAACACAACTAATCAAATGAGAGTACATCGAGAAGAGGACGTTTCGTTAATAAATGTGTTGAAGCGTTTAGCAAGTCGCCGGAGTAGTATTATTAGTTGCATAAAGTAGTTAGAAATCCGATCCTAGTAAACATTCTCTCACTTTGCGACCATGCATGTTTGTTTAGCCGTTGTAAATTGGTAAACATTCTAAGAAGCCACTTTCATCTATAAGTTTTTGTTTATAGTTTTTCTAAGTTAAGTATTAGTTTTTTTTTTAATTAATAAAACGAATCGTACTGCTATCTTACCCTGTCCCAGATGGGCAGACGTATTAGTAACTATTAGAAATGAAAAAAATAAATAAATAGATCGATAGGTAAAAGGTAATGAAAACTATGTGTCATTTTTGAGATGCCAATGTTATTTATAACCAGTGGTCAATATATTAACGTGTCGATAGAGAGAGAGAGAGAGAGAGAGAGGGCGAGAGAGAGAGAGAGAGAGAAAAAGAAGAAAAAATAAGCTAGTGATAGAGAGGAAAACAGACAGAGAAAGTAGCACTGAGCCGCTCACACATAAAATGTACTACCGTAATTCGTAAGTAGTTCGAAACATTTCTCATTTGGGGAAAACTTTACGTAGACAAATGATCGATGGGTAATGTATTTTTTTTTTTTAATACAATACGGATCATATGTTCAAACGCGCTTATCGTCTTCGTTTCCTACTTTGCACGGATAATTGATTTTGTTTTTGCTTTTCTGATTACTTTTTCCATTTTAATTTCCCGTTTTCTAAAAAAAAACTTGTAAATCTATGATTTTTTTATGATTCTTTAGCAAAAATAAATTGAAAGTTTTAAATAACAATTTAAAAACGAATTATATTAGTTTAAAACAAATCTATTACGGAGGCACCCGAAGCCAATCGTATTCTCCTAAATGTAAACGAGCGAAATTGAATGTTTTCTTTTCCCTTTAAGTTATCCTCAGCTGGTTTGTGATTGTTTCAAACCTTCATTTTTTCTAGTTTTCTCTAGCATTGAATGAAGTTAAAAAAATTTTCAATAAATTTCTCACCTCAAATGTTTTTGTTTCACTAACCAGTAGACATACATTTCCAAATTTCTATCATACTTTCAAACTATTTGCTTCGGACAGTGCTCTATCGCAACTACGATTACCACTACCATTTGGGGAAAAAAGCTCTTTGATTGGTAGAAAAACACACAATCATTGAGTGGCAAATTGTTGATGAACGCTGTTGTTCCCTAGCTTCTTGTTTTTAAACAGCGTGTTAACACACTCTATATTGGGACTATACATATTGTGTTTCCAATAAAATCATCATCTAAAAAACAACTAAGAAAAAACGGAATAGAATTAATGTCCAATTAGTCGCATTTGTTCTATATAGCTCAAAAGCATCTTTTTAGCGCATTTTTGTATCGCTTTCAGGCTGTTTATATTATGTTTTTGCTTGCGTAGAATTTGTGGAAATTTTTATCCTAAAAATTTTATCACACATTAATCGTGCGATCTGTACAGTAAATAACCGTTAGGTAAATCAATAAAAAAAACTAACTAAAAACCCCTGCAAAAAACGGATTGGTGTTTACATAATACCGAAACCTAAGACAAAAAAAAACAAAATGGAGAAAGGGAAGAAAAGACATTAAAACGAGCAAACTATAGCAAATTCTTGCAAGAAGTATTCGTAACACCCAAAACAGAAAAAAATAAAACAGTTCCTAATACATGGAGAGTGTCAAATCGTACAACGTTCGCTAGTGGTTGAAAAAAAGTTGCTAGAAGAATTTTGTTTGGTCGCATAGGCTGTGTGGTTTTCGTATTATACGCGCTAAATATAGTTCGTGAAACAACTGTTTAATCGGCACCGGTGTGCAAGAGACTTAGGTTTTTAATCGCATGAAAAATGTTTCGCTAATGGATGCAGTACGAAATATTTCATAACGTTCGTTCGATCAAGAAGGCAAGCAGCTAACAGACCACAATCAATCAATTACATGAGGCACCGTGGGCTCCCTAGTAAAGTAAACGGAAGATAGGGCAAGAAACCGAATAACAGAACAGGAGCATTCCAAATGAAAATGTAAAAAACAAAACGTTTGTTTTTGCTTTCACGTATAATGACGAGCTACAAACTATGTTTCTTTAGAAAGAACTACTAAAAGAAATGAAAGTAAACGTTGAAATAATGTGAAAAGTGAAACGTATCGAAAACAAAGAAAATAAATTTTTTAAAACGTAAAAACATACACAAAACATGAGAGAAATATGCAAAACATGATGTGATAAATGAAAAACTATGTGAAAAAACACGATGAAAATATCGATATCCGAATAAAAACATAACAAATTTTTTCATTCAATTTTAAGTATGGAAATAAAAACATCTAAAATATGAGAACAAGTGCGTGAACGAAGGTAAAACAAAAAGAAAGAAAAACAATAGCTAAGAAAACAGATATAACAAAACAAAATACAGAAATGAAAAAAAAATTAACATAACAGCCAACAAGAACATTCTTTCGCTGTCAAAAGCAAAATGCTGGGTATTAGCTAACAAACTTGCTATCAAGAGAACACTATACACATGACCAAGATACTATGTGTTACATTATAATGCAAAATCAAAACATTGTTTACGTTTTTTGGTTTAAATTACTTTTTTGTATTTTTGTTTTTTTTTGCGCAATCCAATACCCAATGAACGATTTGGTACGAATTAGTAAAGAGAAAATCATAATCATACCAACTAAACAATTACAGAACCCAGGTAGACAAACAATAGATGGCAAGACCGTTAGTACGTTTCCAATTACAGTTTCTAAACACGACTCCTCTATGGTACGTCACAAACAAGAGACAACAACAAAAAGGAGAAAAAACACTTTGTTGCTGGCTAGTAATGATGCTGCTGCATAAACATGAGCATATCGAAAGAAAGATGATGCAAATGTGGACTCAAGGCATGACATTCATGAGCTTCTAAGCAGACTAAAAACGAACCGAAAAGAAGAAAAAAAGTAGAATGGAAATACAATATGGATGAACGAAATCTGGAAAAAATGGGAGACAAAAAATATGAAATTAATTGAAAAAAGAAAGCAAATGAAATAACTACAAAACATACGAAAAACAAAAAAACACATATAATTGCTTTTGGCGAAGGCCAAATTAAAAGAATAAATAGGTGACAACTCAATAGAAATAAAACATCAATCACAACGAGATGTTAAAAAAACAAAACATGAAAACGACAAATGAAACTCAACAACGGAAGATGAAATACATACAGGGTTTAGAACCAAACAACGGATGACTTAAAATTGAAAACAAAACATAAAAGTTTGTTATTCTATTGACATTTTAGTTTAGTTATTTGATAGTAGTTGTATTTTTTTTTTTTTTTGATAATTGAGTTGTGAAAATTTAGTTGCTTGAGATGGAAGTTTTAAAAATGATAAATGAAAATATTTCTTGCACCTTAAAACCGTCATAGGTCCAGCTTCCCAATTTTAAAACACATGTCTGTACATCGTATGGGAAATATTCAACATCGATCGAACACGACGATTTGTAAACTGCTGGTGGTTGCCAAATGACCATACCATTATTATACACGGTTGCTTTGGTCATAAGTGTTACCTCATAATGACCATCAGCACTGTGGAGAGAAGAAGAACGCAAAACACTGTATAAAACCTGCTAACGGATATTAATAAGGTAAGAAGAGAAAGAGAGAGAGAGAATGAGATAGATAGTTAAAAAAGGTTATAGAAAAAACGAGAGAGAGAGAGAGAGAGAACGAGAACGACATAACGAGATTCGTAACAAATAATAAAACAAGGAATCGAGAAGAGATAATAGAGCATGAGAGACAGAGTGAGGGAGCAAGAGAGAGAAGGAGAAATAAATAAGTAGCAATAAAACAGTAGATCAATTGGATTCCAATTTGTTTCAGATTTTCATGTTGTAAGTGCCTATACCTATAAACACGGTTTCAATTCTTTTAACAATAAACAATTGACAAGAACAAGATATTGAATTTTCAGCAAAAAAAATCATAAAAAAGCCGACCGAACGATCGGATTTAAATAAACAAAAATATAAAATAACCATAAAAAATGGCACGTTTCGGAGAAAAAAACGCTAACCTTATTATAATCAAAGAAGAACAAAAGACCGGCAAAAAGTATACTGTAACTTTAAGTTATGTTTAATTTCATTTCATTTAATCAAAATGTTTACAACAGTAGATGGTTTTTGAAGTGACAAAAACTAAACTTTGTTTTGGTGGTAGTTTAAATACTCTACTTATAAGAAACGGAAACAGACTGTAAGGTTTAGCAATTTTCAAGATAAGAACGGGGAAAAAAGGGACGAAAAGAATGTTATTGTTGAGTGTAATTTTTATAACTTGTTTACAAGCTGCAACAGGTGTACCAGATTGAATTTGCTTCACTGTTTTTTACAAGCCCTAATATTTACAAACACTAATACAGGCCAATCTCGATTACTCGGTGTCAGATTATTCCAAATAGTACCTTACGGCAGAAAATATAGAACAGCTATGTAATTAACGTTCCATTTGTTTTCTGCTTGTGAAGTGATATAAATTGTTCAACAAGGTCCAGATAAGATAATTGTTTGTTTGTTTGTTTGGTGGGGTTACGTAGTAACAACACTAAGTAATCTGAACCTCGGAACCTTACAAATGTTCAGCTTATCGATAATTTTATGGTGCTTCGAAAACGTCACAAAGAAATATGTGCAGCAACTGAATTTGTTTATGTTTTTAAATGATTTGTTTTTAATTGCATTTGTTTTGCATTATTTATTGCCAAAGCTTTTTTTTATTTAAGGATGGAAAAATACTTCAACACGACGAACAATAGCATGAGGTGACGTGAAAGCGGTACAGAAGTGCTATTTCTGTCATGTACGTAACAGGAAATAATTAAATACGTCATTTTATAATTTCAGTTTGCAGTTGCCCACAGCAATCGCCACTTTTACACATCCGGGCTATTAAATTTCATTTAGTGCGGTGTAAACTAAATGAAGCATTGCGTTGGAGAAAAAAGCATTAGAAAAAAATATTATATAATTGTTTGCATGGGCTGCAACTAACAAATAAAACAATTTTTGGAACATATTATTAAGTGACAGGTTATTTTATAACTGATCATCCCGCTTTAAAAAAAGTAATCGAAATATAATTGCTAGACAAGAACAAACACATCAAAACCATTTACATCGTGACGAAAATTACTGACTTTTTTCAATTTCGCAACGATGTTGAGTGCAGTCGAGGTCGTTGCTTAACGGAGTTTTTTGTCTTACTTTAGTTTTTGCTATTTACAGCATTAACCGAGAATCACCTGTATCAGTCATCACAGAAAAGTTTAAAAAGAAAACAGCCAAATGAATCAACCATTGGAAAGTTAACAAAAATGCGCTAAAGAGACGTTAAAAACTACAAAATTAAGAAGGAAAATTTAAAAAATTCATTACAACACAAAAAACGTATTTTATAAAATAGACATTGAAAAATTGAAAAACAAAATTTAACATACGGTTAAAAAAATTTACCGTCATAATTAATTATAAATAGAATACGGTTCAAGAAAAGCAAATAAAAAGTAAAAAGATTTAGAAGAACAAAGGGAAAGGCAAAAATGACATAAAATAAAGTAATTAAAAAAAACTAGGAAAAGAAAACCACAAAACGATAATGATAGAATAACGAAACAGCAAATAGAGTCGATAAATATGAAAAGAAGTCAAGAAGAAAGACAGACAAGACATGACAGCTAGACTGGGCAATGAGAAAGGAGTAGTGGTGAAGCAAGGCCATAAAATACATAGGAAATATGCGCGCATATTTGGATTATCGAAAGGACAGGTGGACACGGTTTTTTTCACAATTCAACTACGCTTATCGTGAGTAGTAACAGTTTGGCATTTTTTACACAGCTGAGTACATTTATAGAAAGGATAACCAAAAAAAGTGGAAACAAAACTTCAAACGCAATGTGTCACTACTAACTCTAGCGGTCGTATAGGCTGTAGGTCGGGTTGTTGTTGTCGCAATCATCACTGACGCAGGTATGGTGAGGTGTGGTTATTATATATACATTTTTGTTTTTTGCTTTTCCTTACTGTTTTTTTTTTCTTCTGCTCGTTTGAGAGTTCTTTTCGTTTTCGTTCATTCTCTGCTTACTTTTGTCTTATTTGCATTGTTTCAATTTGCTTATTTTATTTATTTATTTTTTGTATATTGTGTAGACTATTTTACTTTTTTTATTCGAATTTGATTTCCAGTGCTTGCCAGTTATTTTGTTGACACTTTTGTTACGTTTTTTTCATGTATTCCCGATTTTTTGACAATATTATTAGGAAGAAAGTTTGTTATTATTATGAGCAATACGCGTAGTTTACAACATAAAATAAATACTAAAACAATAAATACACATGGTGAGAAATCGTCAAGCAAATGAGATAAGTACGAGATTAAAACTTGATGAACTGGTTGATGGTTTGGTTTGCTATACATCAAGTTGGCTTTTGGTTTGGCTGAGTTTGTTTAGCTATTTACAAATATTTATGTAAGCTTGTTTTTTTCTTGTTAGGAGGCTAGGAAAAGGAATGTAAAATAATGAAAAACAAAATCAAACGACAACAAAATTAGACAAACAAAATCATTGACTTGCAAAACTACAATAATTTTTTCTTTTTTTTTTTTTGTTCACTAAGTAAAAATCATTTTATCAAAACAATAAAAATGCTCAAAGCGATTAATGCTTTAAATTCAATAAATTGTATTAAACATAAAATATCAAAATGTTAACAAACAATACCAAAAAGAACGAACAAACGAACAAAACGAAACAATACCAAAACAGACAATGGCATGAACATGTCTTCTCCAAATTGACAAAAAGACATGCTTGAAACACGAACCGTTTACACTGCTATAAATAATACCAAACGGAACAGTAACTGTAACTATAGATTAGTGAAACTTTAGTAGTATAATTGAGTAAATCGAAACTATGCAAATGAGTTAAGAAAATATACCTGAACCTGAACTAATCGGAACAACGGAGGATAAAAGAAAATTGGAAACAAAAACTGTAAACAAGATAGAAAAAAATGTACAAAAATTGTAACAACGCATGAGAGGAATATTAGCGGAGCAAAGAAGGTAGTATTGGTGAGTCTTGGGTATAAATATATATATATATATGCTATAATATATTTTTTTTAAACTTTTTTTTTGTGTGATGGTGGCTTGTGGTTAAGTATTTTGTTTCTTATTTTGTTGTTAGAAAAACCAACAGATGAGTATTATAGAAAACCTACCTTAAAACCATCATATGTCCAACTTCCAAATTTCAATACGCATGTTTGTTCATCGAATGGAAAATATTCTACGTCAATTTCACATGATGATTTATAAATGGCAGGTGGTTTCCATTCAACCAAACCTTCCGAATATATGGTTGCTTTTGTTGCTAACGTCACCTCGAAATTGCCGTCGGCACTGAGATATTTAGAAACGGGGTTTAATTGGTAATGAGCCGTATACGGTGAAGGCGGTGGGGCGGAATGCGGATGTAGGTTTTTGGTTTGGTTTGGGGAAAGTTTGAAAGAAGGGTATTGTTTCATGATTTAAGTTAAAACATTATCATTTGAACTTTAGTGAATCGTACATTCTTAGTTAGACGTGGGTAGTTTAAAACAAACAAAAAATACATTCGTTTTGTTGTAGTATTTTAATAATGTATGGCTTGTTTATGACGCATATAAAAAGGTATATTGAGGGGGTTGGTGGACGGTTTGGCGTCTAGGTTAGTGGGGCGGTAATGTTTTAATTTTTATTTATTAGTAGTAAATCGATATCAAAGGAGCAGAATTTTATTGTTTTGTGACCAATGTGCGCGTGTGGTTGTGATTCGATTTTCTCACCCATAGTAGCTTGCAGAGGAAAAATCAAAATTTTCCTTCATAAAAATCATTTTACTGCTTTCACCAACAAAAAAAAAACTGTGGTGAAGGGTAACTTTGCAGCAATTACTGTCATTTTTTACTGCATACTGTCAACAAACTTAGTACTAATACCTTCCTTCAAATAGCTTTAAAACGCTTAAAACATTTTAGTGGAAACGCTTCAAGGGTTGCTGCAAATCGTACTATAAAAGTGGCGCTATAATATTCAAAATGAATACACAGACATTAGCAAATTGGATTTACATCTATTGTATGCCATTGTTTCAGTTCTTTAATTCGATAAAAATAATTATTTTTATAGCACGGTCATTATTATATTAAGACATTGTGACACACGTACTTGAACAAAATTCTAATCTAACATTTTAACGAATTTAAGCTAAAAATAAATAAACACCACACACACACAAAATACACACGGTGAGTTACACGGAAACCATTAGTAGCTTTGTTAAATATCAGTAGGTAGATGATATGTGTGTGTGTTTAATACTTTTGCACACTTTTATTTACTTAACTTTTTTATAGGAAGGCGACACTGTGCACTGTGATCTACTAAGGAGGTCACCGTGTGTTTGCCAAACAAACTTTTCTAGGTCAGAGAGATAACAAAAACTAAAAACCATTGCAAGATGCGCACGTCCAACAAATAAAGTACCTAATTACCACAGCACTCTTGTGGTGCTTGAAACTGCCGAAGAATGTGTTCCCCTTTTGTGCGTGTAACTATCGGTTCTAAATGGTTGTATTTTGGCAACCCGAAACAGGATAGAGCCATTTGTTGCCGGTGCGTAAATTTGAAACGGTCAGGTTCTCGCTTTTTTTTTTCTTTAAGTACAGAGCTTTGTAAATCCTAAAACTCTCCTCCAAAAATTCTCTCGAGTTTGCTTTTCACTTGAAAACAAACAGAAACCCTGAACATAAACTGTACAACCCCACTCAAATTTTAAAAACCAGATAGGGAGATAGAATGTGTATGAGAGAGAGAGAGAGAGAGCGAGAGAGAAAGAGAGAGAAAAAACGGAAGGATGTATGTGTGTTAGAGAATAAAAGAGTACAAGAAACAGGGGCAGTGAAAGAGCGAGAGACTGACAGACAAAGAAAGTGATAGAGAGAAACAAAGAGAGACAGAGAGAGGAAAACCACATTCACACACATACACACAAATAAATGTCTAGAAAATCCGGCAGGAGGCTGGAGGTTCACTTTCGTTTCTCCCACCACCCTTCGTAAGCAGACGCGGGAGATGGGGATTTTTTTATTGTGGGGCGTTAGGCCGGAGGACAGAGGAGCAAAAGTAACATAAAATCCAACAGTTGTAGGTGATATGCTAGGCGGTGTAAGTTTTTTTCATGAAACCATTTTTGGATAGCAGTGGTATAAAGTAAGTGTATCGTAGTAGTAACGACAGTGTAGATAATTGTGGTTGTAATATCATTAGTAGCTGTCACAGTGGGGCTAAAGCGTTGCTATAAAATGTTAGTAAATTCGAGTTCTGGTCTCAGCACGGTACGTTCACTTCATTCAAACTTGCTTGCTTAAATGTCTGTGGCGTTTACTAAAGAGCTTTAAATTTTATATCTAGTACAACTTTCACTGCGTTACGTCACGTCACGTTTAGGTACGCCTGGAGGTATGCAATGGATCCAATGCCTTCCAGAAGCGGGCCTAAAAGATGTCTTAACCGCTTAGAGACTCACTCATAGAAGATACTTCAAATTTCAATTGCATACATTCAGGGGCTATTACTATCTTAGTAGTACAGTGCTAACGTCCGGTTGGCTTCACGTCACATTGTCAAGTGTCGTAAACATGCCTCCTCTCCTTCCTATGTGTACGAGGTTACACACTCCCTACACTATTCATCATGTCCTTCATTGCTGTTTTGTAAACTTCAATTTCGGTATTCATTTTCGTCGGATTAAAAAAACATCACTAGGGGGACAGTTCTTAGTATACTAAGGCATACTTACTTATTGTACAGCACAATGTCTGGCCGCCAGATGTGATCGGAGGGTACGTGCAGCATCTGTACCCCGCCGTACTCTTTCGGTTCCCAGCGCAGTTTGTAGTCGTACCAGGACTGAATTGAAATTCATCATGTAAAAACAAAGCAAGCCAAAACACTGAAAAACCGTGCTCGCCCAAAGTGTGACCCAGTCGCCGCACTTACCTGTTCCACCCAGAGGTTGGTGGTCATGATTTGATTTTTCAAATTCTACAATCACGAAGTCGTGAAATAGAAATGTTGAATTGCAAAGTGAAGGATAGAAAAAAAAAACAAATAAAAAACAGTAATTAGTGTGACGGTACGTGACATTTCCTGCTTCTGTCCTAATAGGCCATTACTTACCACATCGATTAGCTGGGACAGCTTTAGCTTGATGCAGACGCGCAACACATCGGACGTGTTAACGACAGGACGGACCAGCTTGTTGTAGTTGCTCAGCAGATCGTCGTATAGTCGCTTGGCGTCCGGATTGCCCGCGACTGCCCCGTGTACGACCAACGCCGACAACAACCAGGCCCGTAGCGTTTCTCCCGACGTAGGCATTATCGCCCTCATATTGTTAGGCGTTCCGGTGCACACTGGTGGTGAGGATGGTTGACCAGTTGCTGCTAGTTAGTGGGGTGCCAGAAATTTTTTCTACCCCGAAGCTCCACCCTGCCCAACGCTAGGGGTGCCGTTTGGATGTCGCAACGTTTCCTCCAATACACTCACAGACACGGTTGGCAGCTGGGTAGTTCAGCGATGAACTGTATGTTCCTCAGGGGAGGGAACAGCTACTACTCTCTAATAATATTCATATTGCACTATTGGTTTACTGGTAGGAACGTTTCTGATCGGTTTGTTATACTATTCGCACAACCGGCAACCGTTCCCGCAGGCTCGCTGAGTAGACATTCATTCATTCCTAAAACGAGAGATGACAGGTTGATGATTTGCACCGAAAACAATACAAAAACACAAGTTTATTGGTGATAAAACAGGGTGTTGTAACTTAATGCGTCGCCCTAGTGTAAGTTATTCATCTGACAGCGTCTCCACTCGACAGTAGCACTAAGGGTTTGGCAATAGTTGCCATGTAAGAATTGACTTAAGTCTTAAGTATGGAGACGATAGCGGTGGCATCTGGTGTGGTGCAGCCAGCATCCCGTCAACAGACAGATGAGTGTCTTTTTATGGATATAGAATAATGGCACGTACGTAGAAACCAGCAACGCACTATCGCACCGTGCGCGCCATTGATTCCATTAACCCATCACCTACATTCCATTTATCACCTTAGCTTCACTCGGAACGCACGGGCCCATCCATCCATCCAGCTACTAAGAGCGTGGCGAGTATCTGTCACACCTAGTGTCACCACGCTTACCATTCATCGCACGTACGATAATAAAAATGGAGCGCTCAACACACATTTCGCTGTTCGGGCGTTTCTATCCAGCCACCCGTAAGCAGAAGCACACAACCATCCGGACAAACACACGCACACACATTACCAAATGCGAACGATAATTTCGATGGCAGGCACGATGGACGTTTGGGACAGTAAAATGGAAGGTGGCAACAGTAGCCATAAACACACACCACTTAGCCACTCACATAAAGCACTTCCTGTTCGCACGCTGGTAACAGATAAGGGATAGAGCACCAAGGCCGATTACATAAACCACGAGGATGGACGGCTTTACATTCGCGTTACATTGTGATGGGGATGGGCGTCAAACATTCTGATGTGGAGCTTAATTGAAAATGCAGGACATCCCCCACCAGTCTTCATTTTTTTTTTTTTCTAAAGGAAAAGTTAATTTTCATGTCTCACTTTGACAGTTTTTCCTCGTGTAACATGGCGTGCTACAAAGCGACCGCAAAAGGGGCCCGAAAAAAAAAATTGAAAAAGGTCCATAAACGCAAGCATGTGTCGCTGACAACATAATTGAAGCAGAGAGGGAGAGGGTAAAACAACAAACCCAGTTTGGCAAAAGATTAGCTAAATCTGCCCGCCAATCAGTTACGGTAGTTGCGGAAGGAAGCAGAGATGTGGCTGATGAGAGATCTCCACTGAGAGTCACACAGCTGCTCGAATGCTGCCTGTTCCCCTGGCTCCAGATGTCAGATTTTTTAAGTGGAGCACACCACTTCGTGTTTCCGTCTTTTTCCTTCCCCATCACTCTTTCTCTTTCGTGTTCTCTTTATCTTTCGGTTATTCTCGTTTTATCAAGGATCCTTCCTTCGTCAGTATCCTGTTTCCTGCTGAATAACTTTGGTTCTCTCGCCCTGCTATCTACCTCCATGTTTTTCTCTCTCTTTCTTTCTCTCTCTCTCTCTCTCTATCACGCTTCATCGCAGCCTCTCCTTAACGCACTTAGCAGGCGAGATCCTTTGAGTCAACCGAGAAAAGTAAAAGCTCCTGTTCGAGGAGCGCTCTGCACGCTGCTCGACGGTCGTTGCGCGATGTACGGGGCAAAGAAAACAGTACGCCAAATTATCTAATTCCAATTGCATAACTTCGAATGAGCAGTGGTAGAAGAGGGGAGAGGGAAGTGCATTACGGGGCTAGGCCTTCGAGAAAAAAAAAACACATACATACAGACAGACACCCACTTATGAAGCTCTGTAATAGTTGATAGTCAGCCCAGGTGGGAACACTGTGCCTTCGAACGCTTTCACACCCTGTTCCACAACACTAAGACGCCCGATATTTATGCAACCGTTTCTATGAACGCAAACGCAGGTACACACGCACATAAAAACGTTCCCTCCCGATTCATCTCCACCCTAAGGTCCGGTGTGGTCCAATTCTTAAGAAATCACTCTCTCTCTCTCTATCTCTCTCTCTCTCTCCCGCTCGGCATATATCTTGATTTTCTCCTCAAGAAATTAAGATAGTACAACACCCATATTCTCCGTGTAAGATAAGTACACGTGTGTGCTGGTTTGCGTGCTTGGCAGCGTGTGTTTGGATGCGTACATCTGTGTATGTCTGTGTGTGTGTGTGTGTGTGTGTGTGTTTCGCATTTTTTTGCGCGTTCTTACCGAAGTAAACCGTCCTTTCTTTCAAGACATCAAGTTACACAATATTAAGGCGTGTTTTCTTAACCACTAGCAATGCTGCTTTTACAAATTTACATCCAGAACCTTCCTGCTCTTAAAGCAATAGCTTTTTTTTTGTTGCAATTTTGGTTTTTAGAGTTCGTAAAATATGGCAGGCCCTACTTGGGAAACGATAACATTAACTGCAAATTTTTGATCATCTTTTTGTTGTGTGTGTCTCTTCATTAGTTCACCCTTTTTATATTTACCTGCATTTCAAGAATCTGACTCGTTTTCTTGATTTCTTTGAATATCCTTTTGCTCTTTATGCACAGGTTGAATTGACTCCTTTGCCAATGATGAAATTGTTGATGATGGGCCGTTGATGGTTGCGATTTTGAAGCATGTTGACGCCTGACGCTATGCAATCAGCAGCGCATTCGTTGATTTTTGTTTCTTTTTTGGTGTACTTTTTGTTGCTGTGTCAAACACGCTTTTTGAGCACTACTTTTCCGCTTCAGTTAACCACAGCACTTAGTTTGTTTGATTAGGCTAAATAAGGCAGGATACATAGCTCACTTCAGTATAACCCCAGCTGCAGATCCTAAGCTAGGAGCCGCGTCCTTGTCAACACGAATGCACTGAGCATCGCGTTAACTCCCTCCCTCCCACCTTCCCACTTCACCCTCTATTCCCCCCCCCACCCTTCTTTTAACTAGACTAAACCTTAACCCCTGCAAAGGTTCGCTCACTAACAAAGGATTACTTTTTGCTTGGCATTTTTGCGCAATTATTAAGGATACCACTTATCAGCACACTGCCCAATTTCCTGTCACCACTATCACCAACGTCGACAAAAAAATCCCCCCCCCCCCCACCTCTACCTAGAACAGCAATTGGTGGGTCTGTGAAAGTAAGCTAGTAGGAACCCGCAGACCCGGAAACATCGACACCACGGTGCAACTCACCCCGAAACAGTGGCTGATAACACAGAAATTCCACCGAACTCAACCGTTCAGCCCGTCACTGTCAAACAACACTAAGCGGCTCGGAGCGAAGAGCGCTAGTGGAACCACAGTCTCCTCCTGCTACATTGATGATGTACGAGGTGACGCGATACGCGCTGATGCGAAGGATGCTGTGAGGATGGGCATTGAGATACCGCCGTACCGTACACACACAAACACACACACACACACACAGGAGCGAAAGGCGCAACCCAGATCTCTGCTCTCGGGGTCGCGTCCTGCCGTTTGCGAAAGGACGAGAGAGACAGAGATTCGAGGACGCTCTGATCCGAGAGCATTCCGAAAAGCTCGTACCTACACTGATAACCAAGAGGACAGTGAACAAGTGTGCGTGCTCGCGCGTATCACGCCTTCCGATGTACACACTTCGGGTTTCGGGAGCAAGCTATCACAGAGAAATCGTTCAACCGTTTGCACTATGGGAAGTGGAGAAAAGATTGTTTCTTTTTGCTTCTTGGTGGTAGCTTTTGCCGCGATGATGCTTTTACATGACTCGGTAACTAAACTTTTATGTTTTGCACTTACATGCGATCAGCTTCTATAAAAGTTGGGAAAGTTTTCTAGCAGGAAACTATTGGTCAAATAAATCGAAATATTGTTTTTCAAACTCTACAGAATTACGGTTGAATATGCACGAAAGGATGTAAGCGGGTTTCGGATAAGCTCATGTTGACATACCGCGCGTTGCTCCTGCCCCACATCCCTTCCCCTCGCCCCGGTTGCTCCCATCAACAGCGACATTTTAGCTAACAAAGGGTAGCAATCAGGGTAGCAGCAAGCGGTAAACAAAAGAGAAAATACAATAACATAACAGCACAATGGCATCGAGCATGATAAATGAAGAGAAACCTGAGACCATATAACCAATAATCGAGTACAACAAAAGCGTGAGAGAAGGAAAATCTCGTTTAACAGATTTTGGCGATGAATTGAGATCTTTCCCGTTCAACCGTTTTGGGGCAAACCTCCCACACCATTCATGAGCGGTAACATGGAGAATAATACTACGAAACGGGCAGTAATGCACAATGCACACGCGTTTGCGAAAGAAGAAGGAACTTCCGTTCCTGCGCTTGTGATAACGTGTAATGGGGGGGGGGGGGGGGGGAGTTTTCAGTTTCTCCTTTTTCTTTATCAATAGCTTACATCACCGTACGAAGGTTGCTGGATGGTGGGTTTTTTTTTTTTGCTCAACACACACACACATACATGGGATTTATTTGCGCAATCGCATAATGGTTGCAACCCATGTTTGAGCGAGAGTGAGCAAGTATGCTATTACCGGAAGGGAAGATTTCGCAAGGACAGGAGAGTTCCACCAGCAAGGGCGGAATCGGATGGTACTGGATGGTGAGGGTGAAATGAAAGCTCATTGTGAGAAAATACAATCAGGGTATAGTTTACCCAGTCTTTTTTGACATTCTTGCCCGACACCGACACAGCAGCGGTGGAATTATGTGCCACCCATGCATGTGGCTAACAGCTGCAACCCTTCAGTCTCACGCTCGCTATAGTATGTTGGCCTTGTGTGTGATATGGCTCCCTGCCATTGGGCTTTCCCAGCAAGGAAATTGCGTATCGTACGCAATCCTGGAGGATGTACACGGGACATGACAAGCGGCTTACAGAGACAGGCCCGTGCTCCAATTAAAAAATCATTAGAGACGATGGATGACTTCTTCGCTGTCGACATTAGACATGGGCGAAGAGTGACATGTCCTGGTAGACGGGTGTGCCATCTCTACGATGTGTCTCATCAACTATGCAGATCCGTACGTCCCTTAAAAAAGAAGCATCTATATTGCTGATCCTTCCGCTATTGGAGACTTAACACTTCATAATACAAGATGGCTGCTGCTGCAACTAAATACTAAGCCGTGCGCTATTGCTCTCTTGGTCTTCTTCTTTCTCTCTCTCTCTCTCTCATCAAAATTCCTCGCAATGTTGTATTTCTGTTCCATCCTTCCACCGTAGTAAATATATCCGGTGTGCAAAGTTTACTAATGCCGCGTGACAACTGTTTGAAGCACCAACATGTAGGTCCACCCTCCACATCCACTCATCAATAAACCCCTCTGCTTCGGAGGGGGAAGGAACTTTTTCCAGTTGCTAGTTTGGATTACGGTTCGGCACTAATTGGACTTAAAGAATCGGTTAATTATGCCTTAACGTTTCTCTAACAAATGTACGCCCTTTTTCTCAGAAGTTCCTAGCTAGTCAGTGTTATTTTTTGGAGTTCGTGTGATTCGTACTCGTAGCGAAACAATGTCACACTGTCAGTGGTTCACAGTTGTCAGACTTGCTCACAAGCATCAGTACCACGAATTCTCCAGAGATCTCATTACCGACCGCAGAACGATAAGGAGCTTAGTGGAGAAATAACCAAGAGGGAACACCGAGAGAAAGATGCAGAATTCTTTCCTGTTGGTTCGTGATAGAGTTGTAAAAACAAAGATCGTAGGAGTTAAATAGATAATTAGAAGAACAAGCTTATGTTTTTTTTTTAGAACTGTTAGTAATATCGTCGAAATTGAGAAGATCTTCTGATAGATTTGTTGAGTCCAATTCCTGATGACTGGAACAAAAATTTAAAAAAATGGATGATGCAGTTTCCTAGAATTAATTTCTGTAGCGGTTGATCTTATGTCACCACCTTCTGCTGTAACTGCCACGTGCAAGAAGATCAGATTCCATCACCGTTACTGACATAATAGCGTACGTCATGTGAGCGATGTCCAAGGTACCCGGTTATGGCCTAATTATGGTATGGTGCCTCAGATGTTCAAGAAGCCACAAAATGTTAGCACGATAAGACCCAAGCCGTACGTCAGCAACAGTTCACCAGCAGGATACTCTCTCTCTCTCTCTCTCTCTCTCTCTCTCTCTCTCTCTCTCTCTCTCTTCGTATGATTGTGGCATCACATTATTTTACTAAAGTAATAAATCATACAATATTCTTTAACCTCACTAACCTCATCAACCGAGTTTGATTATTAAAATATGATATATCTCGCCCAAACTTCTTACCGCGAGATATGGGTTGATTCTTCACCATTTCCCGTAATGGCAAGAAAGAACAAAACAACTCCAACTGAATCCCGACTAGTGCAGCACCATTCGTTCGCTTCGCTTGATAAGTGGCACCAAACGCAAGACATACTTACTTCCGCAGGCGGCTCATTCCACTCGTGCCAACCAATCTTTGTCATCGATCCTGCTGGTGCTGCTGTTACTGGTGGTGCAGATAGTGTGGCAGCCGAGTCAGTGGTCAGTCGCGCGCGACACAACAGACGGTGTGGTTTTCGCCGAGCGAACCTTTCAGAGCTAATAACGATCCCGTCGTGTCTAGTTGTGCGGAAGGAGCAGACTTTGCCAGAGTTGGTGCGTTAGTTGTTTCGTGGTGATGGTTGTTTGGTAAATGTGACGCGTACTGCTGCCCTTGTCGCAGTGGCAGCTGGCAATTGTGCAACACCGCTGTCGAGCCATTCTCGGTGTGTTATATAAATATTTATGGTGATTTTTAATTAGTAAGTTTTAAGTTTCCGATAGTAATGCTTTCAAGATGGCGTACTATTGCGGTGTGTATTTTCACAGTTGAGATTAAAGGAATAATTATAACATCCAAACAATGTGCTAATTACAACAAAGCATACAACAACAAACAGTGTTTAAAAAACAAATAACTCGAAGCAAGACCCGTGGTGTGAAAGAGTAGAACACATTCCTCCCTAATCTAATTAACTTACAACGCCAATGCGTTACTACCCTCACACAAGCGCGCCATTTTAATCCAGGGTAATCGACGGTACTACGTTCGAGGAAGCGTTCCGTGTAAGCTTAGTGCTTCACACAATAAGACGGCAAAAAAGGGTACAGAACTGTTAAGATTTTCTTACTTGAAAGAGAGTCTGGACACTGCGGACTCTGCAGCAGCAGTGACCAAGACCTTGAAGGTTGTTAATTAAATTATTAAACAACTACTGATCGTAGATCTAGTCTTGTGGAGAAATGTCATGCGGTGGATTATCGTGTAGCTTCCAGCCAGCTTACTGTAAACCAATCAAGTCTACAAGTCAACCTGAACTCCAAAAATCGATCACTACCGAAAAAAAATTATGGTGAAAGATGAAAAGAGCACTATAATTCATGCAACAGCAATCAAACAAGTGCAGAGCTTGATGCAATGATCTCCTACTACTACTGCCACTACTGCTACTAACCTTCAGTTCAACCGTTTGTAGCCTGCTGACAGTTTTATCACCCCAACGGACGACCCCAACTATGGACAAACTGCACGAGTATCAAGGTTTCGCTGGACGGTGGCACGAATGGCGTTCCAATGTGCGTCAATGGCACGAAGGATGGCGCGAAAGGCATCCAGGTGGGGTACGCCAGTACCTGAAGGACACCGTGCTTCAAGGTGGTACAGGGACGCAAACATCCGCACCAATAGGGACGGATGCGGAGCACGGTGGCAGAACGGGATGGAACGAGAATGCGGTTGACTTTTCCCACATCTATCGGTGAGTGTACTAGCACACGTCCTTTCTAGAAACCGCTGTATGACTACAGGCAACCCTTGTACCATCATCTCCACAGCCGTAAAACACGCCTGGAGCTGATACGCATCTCCGCCGCCGTAATGGGAATTGAGTTTTCGTATGCAGCTGAGACAGCATTCGTGTCACCGACGCTACTAAAAATTGGCGTCGAGCATCAGCACATGACGCTGGTCTGGTGTTTATCGCCCCTGGTCGGTTTCTTTCTTACGCCCGTGCTCGGTTCGCTGAGCGATCGGTGCCGTAGCAAATTTGGTCGCCGAAGACCGTTCATAATGCTGCTGTCGCTGGGCGTACTGCTGGGTTTGCTGCTCGTCCCGAACGGTGAAGACGTTGGGTACGCCATGGGAGACTTTAACCCGTACGCTATCAACACCACACTGAACAGCAGTGAGGACAGCAGTACCGTCGCTGGTTACGTGTGGCAGGAACCGCAGGCGGACGCTGTCAAACCGATGCCATTGCGTAGTCTGGAACCGATGTCGCAGCGTACCGCGACCATTAGGGCAGCGTTAGTACAGCCGGACATTCCAGAACAGCGACCTCGCCATCCGTGGGGCATCTTCTTTACCATTCTCGGGACGGTGCTGCTGGATTTCGATGCAGACGCTTGCCAAAGTCCGGCACGTGCATTTCTGCTTGATGTTACCGTACCGGAGGACCATGCACGGGGGCTGTCCACCTTCACCATTATGGCTGGTTTGGGCGGGTTCATGGGCTACTCGCTTGGCGGTATCGATTGGGACAATACGTCGCTCGGCATCGTGCTCGGGGGCCATGTGCGGGCTGTCTTCTCGCTCATCACGATCATCTTCATCGTGTGCGTGCTCTGTACCGTGACGAGCTTCAGCGAAATTCCGCTCTGGATACTGGAGGAGGAACTCGAACGGCAGGATCCACCGTTGGCAAACGGGAGTGAGCCTGAAACCATCACCTACGGCGCAACGCTGCAGCACGATCGATCAGCCGACCAACCACCAATGAGCAACGCCGCCTACGATGAGCTACCGGGGGAAAACTTCACCGAGACGAGCTTCAGCCGTCAGGATGTGCGCAAACCGTCGGCAAATGGTGATGCGCCCACGGCTGCCAGCGAGAAACGTAATGTCGAAGAATCTGGACGCGATACACCGGGGCACGAGGAAGACAAGCAGGCCGTTACCCTCAGTATGTACCTGCTGTCGATCGTCTACATGCCTCATTCGTTGCGGATGGTTTGCCTAACGAATCTGTTCTGCTGGATGGCACACGTTTGCTACTCGCTCTACTTTACCGACTTTGTCGGGGAGGCTGTGTTTGATGGAGATCCCAAGGTATATGCCGTAAGGATGGTTTAAAAAAAGCATCGCCCTATCTAATACCTGAAACATTTGTCACCCAACGGTTTTAGGCACTCGATGGTACGGAAAAGTATCTGCTGTATGAAGCCGGTGTACGGTTTGGATGTTGGGGCATGGCGATGTACTCGCTATCCTGTGCCTGCTACTCGCTGATCATCGAGCGGCTTATAAAACGCTTCCGCGCCAAAAGCGTCTACGTCGGTGGGCTACTGTTCTACTGTCTCGGTATGTCGATGATGGCGCTATCCAAGCACCGGGTTGGTGTGATTGTGTTTAGCTGGACGGCAGGTGTGATGTACTCGACGCTTTTCACCATGCCCTACCTGCTCGTTGCTCACTACCATTCGGAGGGTGTTGTAAGTATCTTCACCAGGCCCACCGGTATGAAACCTGCTTCACCAAATACCTAACGCAATCACTCTCCCAATCTACAGTTCGAGGTAAATGAATGTGGCGTCGCAAAACAAAGCACAGGTGCGGTTCGAGGACTTGGCACGGATGTGGCCATCGTGAGCAGTATGGTGTTTCTGGCCCAGTTTGTGCTTTCCATCTGTATGGGTTCGATCGTCGCCTGGACCGGTACGACGACGGCCGTAGTTACCATTGCCGCCATGTTAAGCTTCTGTGGTGCACTGTCTGCCACACAAATAATGTACTTGAATTTGTAAATTCGTATATTCCCATCCGTTACACCTGTAAAGGGTATACCAGGTCGGCAAACGAAAACTTAGAAACGTTTAAAATAATCGCAAAAGCGACAACTGTGTTGCTTCAATGGTAATGTTAACTAAGTAGTAACTAGCAACACTTTAATGTACGATAAGCTCGGTCACACGAAAGTTTAGTTAAATAATCGCTAATTCATAGGCCTCTACTTCCCTCCTATCGCCACATGGTTGATGCGTTCTGATCTCTCTATTAGCGATGGGCGCTACGGAGCGCACCCACGTGTCCGGAACCGGCTCTGTACCCAGGACTCCGAACCTACGTCCTTGTCTCCCTCCCTCCCCCTCTCCCTCTACCTGTGGGTGTGAAGATCTGGGTTCGGAGCCGTGGGTACAGGGTCGGTTCCGGAGCCATTTTTCCCCATCACTATTCCTTACTACTATTTGAAAAGAAAGCACAAGAATGAGAAGGATATCTGAAATCACGAATGGTCTCCAATTGTATAGGAATCTGACACTTTTCTCATCGCGGAGACTGGAAGTTAGGATACAGACTACCTTTCCATTTCCACGTGACGACAAATTGGAACCCACATGTCATTGTTTTAATTGTATTTTAGTTAAACTTCTTTAGTTAAGATAATTAAATTTAGCAATAATTATATAAGCAGGCTTTACAGACGACAGAGAAAAAAAATCCCAGCATAATTGTAACGAGTGTCCGTAAAGTAAGCATATCCTCATAATCGAAATACTACATGAGCGAACTATATATGTTATTCTAGTCTACACACATGTACGAATATACGTCTTATCCGGAACACTGAGCGTTTCTTTCGAAATTCAACAAAATCGATGCCATGTTATCGTTTCGTCGAGTCAGTTGTATTTACTGGTGAATAAATATTAATTCTAAAAGTGTGTGTGTGTGTGTGTGTGTGTGTGTGTGTGTGTGTGTGTGTGTGCGAAATGTGTGCCAAACTTTAACTGCCAAACCCGGCAGTAAATGCAAAGCGTGCCTATACTTTCAATACAATTGAACGCCATAAAGGATCGGTGAGAAGTGTAAGAAAACTACTTAACCTAGCTGAATTCCATTTCTAAGGCCTCTGATTTGCGAGCAAGGGTGTCCTCTCGACAGCCCGTTTTAAACTTTTAAATTATTACGACACTTTTCCAATATGTCTTTGCGAATCGATGGATACTCCGGATGGATTTTCAACACCTGCTGACAGATATCGATCGCATCCGCGTACCGTTTGTTTTTCATGTAGTTAAACGCCAGCTTGTAGCCGATGTTTGGTTTCGATTTGCCACAGTAACGCCACGCACTGTCGTAATACATCGCGGCTGCCCGATAGTTTTGTTCCTTCTCGAACGCAATCCCACCGAGCTCGTACGCCTTCGTGCACGATTTGTTGTGCTGCAGCACGCGCTTCAGCAAATCCGTGGCGAGCTCGTACTTGCCGGCTTGATTGTACAGGTCGGCCAACAGTAGCCAACACTTTTCCAAATATTCTGCCTCCTCGAACGTCCAGACATTTTTCGCTACGCGTTTGAGCTGATTTTTGGCCCGTTGGCTCTGCTTCAGGATGACGTGCGTTACAGCCATCCCGTAGATCGCCCCAATGTACTCATCCTGTGACGCGATGGCGGTAAAGTTTTGTAGCGCTTGCTCAACGTTATGTTTCTGGCGGGATGCAACTAGGAGAAAATTTTCCAACAGCCGATGGTTTAACGCTTCGTTGTCCAACACACCGGGACGCGGCTTCAGCTCGTTCAGCAACCGTTCCGCTGTGCGTAGTGCCATCGCACGCGAATCCTTTATCTCCAGATCGTCCGCACCGATATCGATGACGGACCCTTCGGACGGTAGATCACCATCGGGATTGAGACAAATTTCGATCATATTGTAAATCGCTTGCTGGCCCCACTCCTCGTTCCGGCGACAGTAGTTAAACAGCCGCAGGGCACTGTTTGGGTTGCCACGGTACCATTCACACAATCCCTTGCAGTAGCTCAGTCCCGCCTCACAGTCGGACCGTGTGGCTTCTTCTTCGGCACGCTGCAGAAAGGTAGCCGCTTCGACGAGGGTGCCACTGCGCCGCAGCACTTCGATCAAACGTGCCAGCGCTGTCCAGTACGTGGGTTGATAGAGCAGAAGCTGTGAAAAGTGGTAGGCCGCATTTTCAAAGTCCATCCGGCGGAAGGACAGATCAGCCATCATTACCAGCGCCACCTCGTTGTTCGGATCGAGCTGTACGATCTGGACGCAGGTTGCCTGGCATTCATCCATTCGATTCAGCTGCATGTAGATACGGGCAAGAGACGCCATTACGCCTGTATCGTTCGGGATGTACTTTAGCGCTTCCTTGTAGTGGTGTATCATCTGCTCATTGTCACGTATAGCCTGGGACTGTTCAGCCATAAGGACGCAGATTCTGAAAAATTGGAAGAAAAAAATATGGTTTTCATGTGGTAGCTAAGCCGCGTCGAATGGCGCTCACGCGTGATCACCATACCTTGCAAGCATCTTGTTCTGCTCGCTCGGTATGCCCGTAACCGTTTGGTCGAGCAGTAATCGATGTTGCACCTTAAGCTGATTATCCCGTGCCTCCTTTAGTGTCTGAAGAGATGCGTTTAGTTGTCCAGCCTTTTCCCGTATACGGGCTAGCAGGAGATACTGCTTCGTGCGCACTTGTAAGGCCGAAAGTTCATCGGAGTCGCTTCAAACAGGAAAGAAAGCGAATTTATTGCAATAACTAAAACAACAGGATCGGTATCACATCCTAACAGTATCTTCAACGTTTCTGCTTACCCAAGCATAATATTCCAAGGACCTGTACTACCAGGTATCCCCGATACAATCAGACTCTCCTACAAACATACAATCCTTACCTTACTTTACCGTTCAGCTCATCCGCTAGCGTCTGTTCGGCATTTTGGTACTGTTTCAGCTTCAGGTACAGTTCCGCCAGATCAAGCTTCAGTGGATAGTTTTCCGGATGTAGAATCGCTTCCTGGTAGTACGCTATCGCTTTCTGATACTGGTGCGTTCGGACGTACGCACGACCCAGCTTACTTGCCAACAGTGCATCGTGCGGACTTTGCCGGATTGCTTCACGGTACGCTTTGATCGCATCGTCCGGTTCCTGTATGGACATGTACGCATCGCCGAGCATCAGATAGCTGGAGGCGTTCGGACAGTTAGCTACCAGCTCGCGAAAACATTGCGAAAACGTTAAGCGATCTTTACGATGGTTCAGATAAATGTACGCCATCTTCGTTTTGGCTTGCACGTAATACAGCTGGTCTGGCTGCATTTTCTTTAGCAGGTCAATAGCTTTCGTTTGGTTACCTTGCTGCAGATAAAAGTCGGCCATTGCCAGCACCAGCCGTCCTTCTTCGGAGGTTCCGCCGAACTCGGTCGACACCAATTCCAGCAACTTGAGCGCTTCCGTGTGCTGGTTGATTTTTTGCTGTGTTTCTATTACCTCCAGATACAGTGTTAGTCGATCGGCTATATTAAGCTGTTGTGTTCCCGTTGTATCGCTGTGGCTTTTCGCCGCGACAGAAACAGCAGACGGCACTCCAACCGAACCACCAACAGAACTGCTGATACCACACAGATTCATCGCCATAAAGAAACTCTTCAGCGCGTCCTCGTACTGTTGCTGGTTCTTCAGTATCATGCCGTAAAGTAAATGATACATTGGGTTTTCACGCACCTTGAAGCTGTGGCTTAGGCATATCTCTAGGCTCTGTGCGGCACGCTGATACTGTTTCTGCTCGATGTGTACTTCCGCAAGTAGCAGATGCGCATTTGAATATGCCGGATCAAGCTCCTGCAGGATGCGATTTAACGTTACCGATGCCAGGCCTATCTCACCGCCGAGTCGCTGTACCACGGCAAGCAGATAAACAGCTTCCACAAGCCCCGGACAAGCTTTCACAACTGATTCCAGCAGGTTAACAGCTTGCAACAGGACCGGATGCTGCTGCAATTCGCCCGGCGTAGAACGCAAAGTGCCTCCGACCGACATTCCCTTTACGGGCGAATGTGCCAACAGTTCGTGTACTAGCTGTAGCAGAAAGTCCGGGTTAAACAGCCGCAAATATTCCGGCCCGTAAGGGATGGCTTTCAGATTTTTAAAGTGAGCTTCGGATGCGGCCAGCAATAGCTCCGTTGCTTTGGCTTGGTTGTCAGCGTGCATCTTCGCGGTCATGAACAGGAGCAACGGGTTCGGCGTACGGCCCTGCACCTCCGATAGAAACTCTAGTTGTTGCTTCACTTGATCCGATACGCCATTTTCCAACATCTGACAAAGCGTAAGACCGCATAGCGTCCGAATTGAACTATCGTTTACTTTTGTGGCGTTTTTAAAGTGTGCCACCGCTTCTCGATAGCGACGCTGCAGTATCGCCTGATATCCCAGCTCGGTCAGATATTCCGCATTGGAACCCTTCAGCTTAACCGCTCGCTCGACAAGTTTAAACGTTTCAACCAACACGTTTGCATCCCGCCCACAAACGACCGAATACAGTTGACCGAGCTGCAGAAACAGTTCTCCATTTCCCGGTTCGATCTTCTCAACCGAGCTGGCCAGATACTGCAGCGCACTTGCACCAGCCGTGTAATTGCCCTCCTTCACGATCAACACCATAATCTTCACCGTGAGCGCTTCCAGACTGGCCGGTTTCTCCGCCAATATACGATTCGCTAACTCAGCAGTGTGCTCCCAGTGCCAGTTAGCAAGGTGGGTTTTCATCTTCTCGACCAGTGGAATGATCACGGCTGGAAATCCAACCGCAACCTGGTTCAGTACAGCCGTAGCGGCATCGAAGTCGTTGTTTAGCTGGTAAAACCGAACCTGCCCAAGATACGCGTCCAGATGTTTGCCACCAAGTTCGAGCGCACGGTTAAACAGCTCCATCGTTTGATTGCTTACCCTGCCCAGCAGCAGCTCGCACCATCCCTTCAACGATAGTATGTCGGAATGGTTCGGTGCCAGCCGCAGTGCTTTATCTGCGTACTCTTTGGCCTTCTCCGTTTTGCCGCTCAGATGAAGAAACAAGGCGGCGTAATAAGCGGATTGAGCCGTTAGACGCTTGCGTTCCTCTTTTAGCTGCGCATCGAGACTGATCAGCTCCTCCTTGTCCACGATGTGGCACCGTTTGTGAGTGTACATCAGACAGAGCGTTACCGCCATACCGAGGTCCGTTTCGTTCCGTAGCTGGTTTAGCTCGCGGATGCCTTCCTGAAGCCGAAACCCATCCAGTATCAGGGCGAGCCCGTTCAGGAAGCGGAACGCGACGTCATTGGTGTACTTGGCCATCGCCTCCAGTGCGGACCGTTGCATCGTGTAGTAGTATCGATTCCGTGCATGGTAAATGATTACACTCCGATAGTCGTGTTCATCCATTTTGGTACTATTTTAAGCACTATTTATGATGATGATTAGGTGAAAAAACAAGCAACACAAACCCCGATTAGTTTGGATAGAATCAACCTTCTTCTTGCCTTTAAAAACTATCTTTTAGGTCACACTGATACGACGTTGTTGGGTAGTCAGTCCTCACTACGACTGAGAGCGGTTCAGGATGGGATTTGAACCCAAGTCCTGGGGTCCCCCTACGTACAAGGGCCCTTACTCTAGAGCCGCCTCTACAAGCAACCTGTATACAACCAAACGCGTTACCATAGCAACGGTTCGTTTACCTTTCGCTACCCATACCAACGGTAAAATTTGGCGATACGTACCGAGCCCACTTAGGCCGGTGTGGCCGCTTTCACTAAATTTTTGCCTTACTTTACGACCTTATCTTTTAAATAAACATTACAAGCCTTAGAACGGTATAATTACAGCCAAAGCTACACTTGGTGGTCGCCAATTAATGCACACGAGCGAACCAAAAAACACACACAGCCGCACAAGCACAAAACAAACCGAGATGATTTGACAGTTTCAGCAGCACCTGTCATTGTCAGGGGGATGCCATTGATTACGTAACGAAAACATTACATATCTTTTAATAACAAGCAAAGACTGTTTGTTATCAGTCTAATTCAACTGTGTTGCTTTTATTTCAATTCTTTTAGTACAAAGTCAGTAGGAAATGTGTACGAGAAAACTAATTTTCCCCTAAAATCCTCATCTTACATCCTTTTCACTCGATCCGCCTCGCTCTTACGCTTACGTTGACAGCTCGGTTAGACTTGTTTGTTTTGAATCGAACCACTCAAGTGATCCATATTCGGTTTCGGGGTGTGAAATAAATTTCCGGAGTGTGCAATTTCCCTAATCATGTCCTGTCTGCTGTCGGCAAGACTTCTCACATCACGTATTAGTACAACCCGAGCGTATTGCACCGCGACGGGAGTGAAAAACGATACTCAACGTAATAAATTTGTAATTGAACTCAGCAAGAACGATGAAGCGTATCTGCAGTACACAGTAGATCACAATGCTAACTTGATCAGGTTCCAGCATACGTACGTACCGGACGCTGGCAAGGGCAAGGGATTGGGCAAAAAGCTAGTGGAGGTAAGAGCTATTAACAAAAAAAAACTTGTCTTGCTGCTATATATTCTGATCTCATTATTAACGTATCTTCTTCTTCGTCTCACCAACCACAGTCGGCTTTTCAATATGCCATAGCGCAAAAGATGCTGGTCAAGCTGGAGTGTGATTTTGCGGTCAAATATTTCAAAGATAATCAGTCTACATATAAGGCTTACGTAACGAAATGAGCATGCTTGGAGTGTAGTTGGAGTGCAGAATAAAATGTCTGGATTACCTTTTTAACATCGATCGTTTATGTTGCGCCGAAAGACATATGGGCTCTGAAACGGATTGTTGGATTCATTTTTTTACCGGTAAGTTCGTAACCATCTACATTATCTGCACATTTCTATTCAGCGTGACCCGGTGGTGTAGGCGACAACGGCCCTGGTCTTCACATGACAGAACCGAGGTTTAAGTCCCATCCAGGGATCGTTTCCCCGTAGTGTGAGGAATGACTATCCAACCTACGTGGTATCAACAGCAAGTCCCATAAGCCATTCAATTAGTAGGTCGTTAACCCAAGAAGGAGAAGAAGATTGTCTGCTCATTTCTATACTGCTACACTTTATTAGCAGACACGTTATACCTTCCTACTCAGTTTTGTTTCTTAGTCTAAACAATAACACAAATTATTAATAAGCAAATGACTCTTCCTCGTCGAACTAAAACAAACCAAACTTACACAAACTCAGGGAGGCGGGCGGGCATCCCCCCCCCCCCCCCATCCCCTCCAACCCAGCTCACAGGTACATCCCGTCCCGGTTTGCAACATCCTTGCTAAAATCGAACGGCTCGAACTTGATCACGGGCGCAATCTCGGTCCGCCACACCATCAGCTTGATGATGATGTCCCGCATACGTTTGAGAATTTCTTTATCCATCGTCTGGAACGTGTACGAGTAGCGGAAAAAGATTTGCTCGTACATCTTAAACTCGTTCAGGTTCGAGATGCTGCGCAGCATGATGGAGATGTCGTACAGTGTCAAATACTGCCGCACATCGATCCACTCGTTGAAGAGAAAGTCTAGCGTGTACTTTAGTGCGACTTTGTTCTCGCTCACGGAGGTTAGAATTTCTTTGCTGTACATGCTGAAGTGTGGATGCTTCAGCAAACCTAGGTAACGCTTGATCATGCTGATCTCTCTGGTGCAGCCGAGACTTTTGATCAGAATGCGCTGATAGTTGATGTCGGTTGTTTCGAGGTACTGCTGCTCGACCCTTTTCCATTCCGACAGCCCACTGTACTTGATGGTGGTGCAGAGTATGCGCAGGAGCCGTTCTTCGCGTTGCTCGAACGGCGATACTGTTTGGTTGTAGAAGATCGCTTTAAACAGTGCTTTGTGCTGTTCGATGCAGGATGTAACACCGAGCTTGCAGGCCCACTGGACGATAAGTTCCTTGATCAAGGGATTGTAATGCGTCGTGTCGTTACTTTGCTGAATCTCCTCATATTTGTCCAGTATGAGATACTCCAAGAATCGCTAAAAAGAAACACAGGATCGGGTAGATAGCTGAATAAAATTTGAAAAAAATCGCCATCACTCTGCCACCTCCCTACCTCAACATGCCGGAAGCTGGGTAGATCCTCCGTAGCGTGGTACACAAACTCCAGATTACTAAGCGCAAGCTTCCACGGTTGATAATGTTCGTTATTTTGCTTCAAAAACGACACCACATTAAACGCAATCGAGTAGTTCAGCAAACCTAACCGAGCTAAATTGAGCGCATCGTCCACTATGATCGCCAGCGTGGTGTACGGCAGATAGTGGAAGTTACCATTTAGCACGTGGGCCAACTTTACCCAATGCGACGGTTCATAATTAACTCGATAATAACCTGCAACGAGCCAGAACGGACGATGGTTAACACCTTACACACACCATTTTCAATTAGCAACTTTACCTATACCGCTCGGATTCACAATGATCCAGGTGCTGCTGTTTGGTGCCTTGCAGTCCGATTTGACCGTTAGCAAGTTTTCACCATCCGTCAGCCAGCGTACCTTCTCGACAAACAGCCGCTGGTTGGTGTCGTTTATAAACGTAACCGGCACGGTCCACAGCTGTTCCGCCGGTTCTTCCTCGAACGGTAGCGCTATCTGGCGAAGTTCAAAAAAGCCCGTCCCATTGTTGCGCTTAATGTTGATGATAGGATACTTCTCAAGGCTGCTCCAGCTGTAAAGGAAGCTATGGAATACACTGTCCGTTCGACTGACACCCTCCCCATCATTGTTTAGGATGTCTATCACATCGATCGATTCACTCTCCATCCGGTACCGGAAGTACTCCCGTATGAAGTGATCGAACGTTCGCTGCCCGAGCGTATAGTTCATCATGCGCAACACACTCAATCCTTTATACTTCACCAACTCAAAATGGGTATCCTCCTCCCAGTGATTGGTGAATATGTTGAGGGCGGACGTTTTGGTGTTCATTTCCTCGCGCATCGAACGCAACCGGCCCTCCAACAGGAAGTCGTCCAGGGTCGTCGAATTTGTAGTGGTCATCTGTGGAAGGTAAAATACAACCAGATATAGACGACCGCCAAAAATATGAGAAACCCACTCCCATCACGTACATTCCGTAATGCGAGTGCCTCTAGATACAGCGGTATCGATTCATGCAGCCAGTACGTTTCCTTGTTCTTGTAGTCCGCCAGCTTGTGGATGAACAGCTTCGCCAGCTCATTCGCCACCTCTCTGCTGATGCTCTTGTCCAGCGGTGGAAAGTAGTCGAACGTCTTTATCAATCGTTTCTCGCTCGACAGCACCATACCCTCCTTTATCTCGTACGTCGTATGGTCAATGTTCGGTATCGTTACGTACCGGATCACCTCGTAAGGAAACGGTACGCCCAGATACTGTTCGTAAATTTGCAGCACGCGCGAAAACACGCTGGTCGCGTTCTTGATATTTTCGTCGTACCGTGTCCGGGTGAATGCTAGCAAACTCACGCGGCTTGTGATGCGGTACCGCTCCGGTACCATGTCCGTTACGACGAACCCAATCTCAGATGCCCGCACCATATCGGTCGTATTGTACGTATCCACCACAATGTCACCCGTCTCCATCGGTTCGGACATTTCCAGGTTCATGCTAGAGGCGGTGTTCATGTTGCTCTTGCGTGCAATGTTCAGCTCAAACGGTGAACGAAAGTTGTGATCGTCCATGCAGGGGTAAAGTCGGCGCGCATTGTTCGGTTCCAGTACGGTTGCTGCAAAGTGTCTGTATGTATGGTACATCATATTAACATCACGCTACGCACGTCTATTCCCCAAGTTCTGCAGTAGCGATGGGAAAAATCGGTTCCGGATATAAGTGGAACTGCTTCCAGAGTCGGTTCCGAACTCAAGACTCCGAACCCACGGCTTCGAATCCACGATTCCGAACGGCTTGAACTAAGATAAAGCTTAGATAGAGCCGTGAATTCGGTGCCGTCGTTACGTTCCGTAGCTCCCATCACTATCCTGCAGCCCTCGCTAACCGTACCTACCTGTGCGTGGGTGCATCATCTTCGTAATGCGTATAGTACAGTCCCTTATCGTTGGTCATGTTGCCGAAAAAGTTCACCTTTACAATGTAGTAGATGTCTTTCTTCATCTCCGTGCCGAGGAAAATGATCATCTTTTCGTTTGACTCGTCGAACTCGATGTCCAGTATTTTTATGGTGACAAAATCATCTGCTGGAAACACTGGATGATGGTAAAATTTGGATTTATCGATGATTGTAGCATTCTCCACACTGCTGCTAGTATTCGGCACCGGCTCATCGGTTGCCGTATCGTTCTGGTTCGGCCGCTCCATTTCATCGTCCCTCTCCTCTCCTTCGTACTCGTCAGGTGAGTCCGCTGGTGCAGGACGCCCCCCGGTAGGTAACAGCGTAACCGGAACCGGTGCATCTTCTTCCTCTGCTTGGCGTCGCTTTCGACGCCGATTCAACCGCGGCAGCGAGTACAAATCTTCCTCGCTCAGATCCCAATCGAGGTCCTCGTCAAAGTCGTTGTTCGTAAGCCGGATACTCTTCAGCACGGTTACGTTCTCCAGCCGTATCTTGAGATTCTTCACGTTCAGCTCGATGCGCTTATTGTTGGGCTTTTTCGAAGTCACCGTCACCCACACGATACCGGTGTAGCTGAACGGATGATCCGTTTCGTTAAACACTGGATGTATAAAGAGACGGTAATGTTTCGGTATGACGTGCTTTGGAATTCGGGCCCGCTTGTCGATTAAATACGCCCGGTGATTGAGAAAATCTTCCAGCGTCAGATTCGGTTTGTGCTGTCAATGGTAGATAAAAAAAACGAAGGCAGCTAATTTTTTGAAAACAACATCCCACCCACGACAGATACCCTACCTCGTATGCATACTTTGTGCTGAAAAATATCGTAAACGCCATGAAGAAGATAAACACGAATATGAGCACGGCAATGCTGATGCCGCGGCAGATCGACACGAAACAGCCCCCTTTGCGCTCATACTCGATGTTACCGTCTTCGACCGGTGATCCAGCGGTGAATGCATACTCGGACGCGTCGCCCTGATGATGTTGATGATGATGGTGCGGTTGACCGTACGGGCTGTACAGGTGTTGCGTAGCCGGGGGTTGATGGGTGGCATGGCGGAAGATCTTCTTGCGATCCCACTCGTTAAGGTTCATGGCAGTTATTCTATTTCTGCTTTGCCCAAGTATTTGGGCCCCGCACAGAAACTGTTGAGACTCGAGCAAACGACACACAACCGGAATTCGTCGATAGAGAGCTTTATAACGTTGATCGTGTGGTGGCTGGAATGGCTAGCAGTACAAAACTGCAGAGATGGAGATAGAGAAAAGAGAGAGAGAGATAAAAAAATGGGAAAATGAATGTATAAAAAATTAACACGTGATATCGGTTTGGGATGAGGGCGTTATGGGGTGAAGACGGAGTCTGCAGTTTTGCTCTAACCCGTTTTACAAGATCTTAAGAGAGGCCTTAGCAGTGGAGCTTAATATTGTTCTCCAGAATGGATATCGCATGCTTTCAAGATCACTTGCTAACCTCCTAATTATGACTCTCGTCAACTTGCAGGAACGCCTTACTTCAATTCTAATCAATTCCCGGGTAGATAACGATGCTCCATCTTTGCCCCTAACTGCGCCATCCTTTGTTTACACTGATTATTATCTCCGCGTAGGACCTCCAACCGCAAACTCCTCAAAACTCACCTGCAATGCGTAAGAATCCGTCTGGGTCTTCCGGGGGCACAAGTGCGCTGTCGCAACGACGTCCCAAACCGTTACTAAACTCCAAAACCTAAAGCGTGTGCGCGCTAGCACACGAGGTAGCAGCAGTATACCGGAACAGTCGACACACAGCGACTAGCCACCGGGCCGAGATCACTTCATTCTAGATAGATGACAATCCAACCCGCTTGCCACGCTTCGTTTCGCTTCATTTCGTGTGTGTGTTTTGCCATCGGCGTTCAATGGTATTGCCGTTCCCGCTTGCTCGTGCTTGTTGGCTGCGCGCTGGGGGTTTGGGTTGCCCGTTGCTGTGTGTCGTACTCTTCGTAACGGCTCAGATGACCACCACCTTTGCTCTGGGCGCGCGCCTCGCCACCGGAATGCGCGGGGCAGGTGTTGCAGAGCAGAAGCGCTACAATGAAGTATTGTTCTTGCTCCTCCTTCTCCTCCTCCACACCTCCCTCCCGACGGGGAATGGATTGGGGCATTATAAAAGCGAGAGCTGCAGTGGCTTATCACAATGCAAATATCATTACACTTGTGCGACAGACCCTAAAGTATATGCGTCGCCAAATCTGTTGATCTCGGATCGAGTGAGATGGAGAGTGGCAGTTTGTGGTTTGGGCGGGATGGTTTCGCGTGGAAGATCCGAGGCCGGCACGCAACGTCACACCATGTAGTCTGCGCGGCCGAGAGAGACTGGATCCGTTCGTTCTACACTTTATCAGTAGTTGAATTTTGACATCTTCAGCACCTATTGATGTTTGGGGATTGGTTCATACAAGTAGTACATCTTCGCCTGTCGTCTTCAGTTTGTGTTATCCAATGTCTTATGCGTTGGAGGAATTTAACAACCTAGAGCTATTAAAGCTCTCACAAAGCGGCAAATTTTACATTGACCCACTTATAGCACAAGATGAAGATGTCGTGCTATAAAAGATGGATCAAAGATGGACACAGCAACTTCAGCAATTTTTTTCTTAACACAATGTGGGGTCTCACCTCCATAGTTTTTTTTTCTTCTTTTAATTTAATATGATATCGGTTGCATGCACCTCATCTACGAGGTTAATAATGGTGAATAGAAAATTTATTCTGCCTCCCTACTGTTATACAAAAAAAAACCTACACCGGATGAAGCTTTATAGCACACCTCATCTAAATGGGGTGTGTCCCACATGGGATTGGAGATGTGATCGATTCCGATTGTATATTATTTCCTGCAATAAGCACGTTAGCTTAGATATTTGTTGTTGTTGCTCTAACGAGCTGAAGGCTGAATGAAATGAAATCATATGCTTTAAAAACACGAAACACGGGCATTATGGAATAGGTACGCAGAGTGTTCCACTAGTGATCTACATAGAAACTAAAGCGTTTGCTAACCATTATTTCTACAGAATTGGTTTTTTCATGTTTATAACTCCCGCATTTTGCTGTAAAATTTTCTCTGGTGTTCGGGTGAGCCTGAGGCGGGTGTTATTTAGTATTTAGATCCAGCTTTGCAGAGAATTTTGCATTAAAAAGTGCTTGGATGTTAGGGGACTCTATAAGGTGATCTTTACTAACCATCGTCGTGTTACGCGCATTGCAATACTTCATTGTTCATAGTCCAGCTAAATAGTATCGGTCAGTAAGGCACGAGTTTGCATTAGGCGAGGTTTCAACTGGTCCATATCTGTATCGCACATACGTCATACATGTTGTTACAATTACTAATTTGGTTTTAAAATTACTTTGCGTCATTGGTTCCTTTCGCTCACCTAAATCTGTTGCTCTCGGGAACAAAACGGAAACCGGTGCTGGACCGATCCCGAACTCTCGCGCAGTTCCTTTGTACGTCGTCAGCTCTACTTGGATCAGACGAATTGACAGACCAGGACTAAAATCCTACCGCCTCCCTCTTCTCCCAAATATATATAAACCCGCGGACCTCAGTTAACCGGCAACGATTTCTCCTCATTCTCCGCGACTGAGCGGGGAAGCATTGCTCGAGAGTGGGACCGACATCCGTAGGAAAGGGCAAAAATGAAACCTCTACCGAATCCGTAAGATATTTTCCCAACGATTTACAATGTCCAACATCAATAAGATCGAATGTTTTAGTAAGAAGACCAGATTGTAGAGATTCGTGAATATTGTAGTGCTTCAACAATAATTTGTTTGATGTTCCTCTGTCTCGATGTCTCGAAGAATTGCAACGCGGAATATATTAAGTTACCACTCTTTTAATCATTGTAGTAAGTTTGGCACGGTCCGGGGTTGGGATTTGAGAACCCGGGTCCTGCTGTTTGAAGACCGGTGCCGCTGTCGCTTACACCACCAAGCCGCCCCCAACATTACTGTTGAATAATAGATATTGCCCTTGAGCTAGACGAGTGTTATTTACCTTGTTTATTATCTCAATCTCAATATTACGGAGCCCAGAACAATCGGAAATCCAAAGATACAGCAGTGAGGAGTTCGTTAAGGATCTGTTTATTAAAATCCTGGATAATGTTAAGAGTAAGAATTGCAACACGGAATTGCCAACTTGCCGTTCCGTTGTGCTGCGTGCACCATTATTGGAAATGTTATTATTTTAGGATCAGCGCGTTAAAAATGCCGTTAATTTCGTACAACTATTTACACATTCATATAAATAATATCAAACTACACGTCCCCTCTCGTTCTCACTCCCTCCCCACATTCGACTCCTTCTCGCAGCTAACCAAATAAAGGAACGAATTGGCATTCCGTCTCGAATTAATCACTCAACATTCACACCTCATTTGCACATGTTTGTTTGTTAGCGATAAATATTGAATCAACGAATGCATAGGGAGGATGCTCGTGCCATGCTGTTGTCACGCACCTGCTGCCTGTTCACTAATTTATTGACCCGTGTAGCAGCTTGACTACTAATTGGAGGTTTTCTCCCCCTATACAACATTGCTATATGACTATGCGTCAACGACAGACAGTTTATTTAGATTTTTGTTTGCTCTACTAATGGAAATAGTGAAGGAACAACAACAAAAAACCGAAAATGGTGACAAGTTGGTACTGTATTTGGTTAGTCTGTTGCAGTATGTTGCACTCGCTCCCACTTGTCTCAGGGTCAGTGTGTCTAATCAATCCATTAGTCGGTGTGACACTATGAAGAGATGTGTTTTTTTTTATCAGTTAAATCACTTACTCATGATCGATTTTATCCAACATCCAGGCGGTTCAATGTAACAAAACGTTCGTTTTGTCGCTTGCGTACACATCCGTTCCAACTGATCCGTCGTCTAAATGCGTTTGTTTGCGAGTAAATTCCTTCAACAGGACAAATCAATCCCAAGAAAAAACGGGGAAAGAGCACCGAGGTTTGACGCAAGGGCCTGCAAAACCTACACCTTAGGGCTCACGGGATTCCGGGGTCGTGCCGTATACAAGTTAATGAACACATCAACACACTTCTTCCGAGTGCCGAGAAGTCACCGCGAATGATGTGTCTTGCAAGGAGGGCCGGGGGGAGGGGGGGGGGGGGTGGAAGGTGGTGGATACCAGTGCCAAACCAAAGACGCACAACGCCACACGGCCTATGCCTACAACAGCGCCCGGTAAATTGAATAATGCGAGCAATCCATTTCGGAATCCTTCAAGTGGTTGGCTGTTTTGTGGCTTGATTGGATAATGGTATTTTACTTTTGCGCCTCCCCTAAGCACGTTAATAGGCAAATGCGGATCTTGCTCTCCGCTGCTCTACTAGCTAATGCGCTGATGGATCGGTTTGGCTCGCGGCCGAGCGGCATCCCGAGGCATCCACCAGCCAAGCTAGCAGCTTGTGCGTGACCTATGGCGACTTTTAGTCTCTTGGTTGATCTTAAGACGGGAGGACGCACCCATTGCACTAGAGCAGAGCAGTGTCCTGTGTGACGGAGTACAGATAGTTTTTTTTGGGATTTTTTGTTTTGTTTTGTTTGGTTTGCTTGGTTAAAGTGTGTTTGATGCCAATCTGTCACCGACAAGTTGTGGGCGGTGACTGACAGCTGTAGCAAACAGGAAAGGTAAGACTCTCCATATCTTGGTGACTTTGCTGAGTGTCGGAAGTAGTTGTCCAGGGGGTAACGGATTAAGATAAGGAATGTTCTTTTAAATAAATATGGTATACTGTGCAGTGATTTACTAAATTATAACGAAGGTATGAAGCAGAATGAGGCGTAGCTCGTATCGCGTACAACACAACTATCAAAATTGGGGCCCAACAAACACACGCCTGTTTGAATGCGGTTTGAGTGCCACAGAAGTATCGCCATCTCAAAGATACGTATTGAACGATGTGTTTGGTGATGTCGTCTGTTCACCATCCATCTGTTTAGCGGTGCGTGGAAAGCACGGAACGCGCTGCAACTTGCGGCACCAGAACCGACGGGCTGTGGGATCCATTACTACAAAGTAGATAAACAGCACGAACCCCTGTACCGGTGCGGTTAGACAGAACAGGTAGGCGAACAGCTTGTCCTCCGTCCCGGTCGTGAGCATACCGAATATCCACGGCAATCCGAGCAAAAAGAACAAAAACACGGACAATCGTAGCTGGGCCAGCGTCATCGCATGGTCAGCCGTCTTCGTCAGGTTGTTCGGGATGGTAAAGATGTGGTACAGCACTATCACAAAGCTGATGAGATTTACAAAGATAATCAAGCCGATCGGCAGCAACAACCCGTACCAGAGTGCCGTCCCGTGCGGGTAACAGATGTCCGACAGGTTGTCCCGCTTCAGGTACAGCGTGTAGTCCAGGCTGAGGAACAACGTAACCACTAGCAGTGGTCCGCCCCAGCAACAAACCGTCGCCTTTAGAATGAAGTGAGCCGGCCGTAACCGACCGAGCACTTTAACGTACCGCATAAACTGCAGATAGGCGGTTATTAGCATCCACATAAACGTCACAAGAATGATGTAGTGAAAGATGGCACCGAGCAGTGCACATTCAATCTGACTAATGCGGTTCTGATCAATGTCTGGCCCTTCGAGAAAAATAATTATCATCTCGACAGCAATCGCGCACGACAGTTGGAGTAGAATTTTGCTGCTCGCCTTCGCTCGCCAACTGGGGAAGAGTATAGCGGTGGCAAATATTCCCACCACACCGAGCAGTGACATCGAGCAACCGATCGCTGTTATGATGTCCAACGCTAGCGTACCCTTGTCCGCAATAAACTTCTGCGAAACGCCTACCGTTTCCACCATCTGTATGTCTTTCGTTAGCCGCGAAAACGATGTCAGATGAAAGCAACCACACACTGCTAGCGGGCCGGAAACGTTTAGTAAACGGCACTCATCGTACGACCAGTGCCCGAACTCGGTCGTATTGTCCGTCTCGAACGACCAGTACCCGCAACGTCCGGGAAGTTCGCGGGTTTGTGCACGGGTGTAGATTGGGATTTCGTCCGGCATTCGTGATCCGTACCCGGGCAGACTGACGCTGATGATCTTCGAGTTGGGGCGTGCTATGGTACCGTTTCTCGTTTCCCGAAATGCGTGATCGTTGTAGTAGATGGTGATGATAATGCGCAGCAATTTCGGAGCTGACAGTGGGTCCTCGGCAGTCTCACTTGTCGGTAGTGTGGTAGCATCAACAGTTTCGGGATCTTCCTCTTCATCCGGCGTTGTAAATGCTGCATTAAGCTCATCCAAACTTTCGAGCACGTACTGCGGAATGAAGGACCCTATTTCGAGGTCCTCTTCCGCTAGCAGTGACTCTATGGATTGATTCATGTACAAGTACCTAGTACATAAATGATCAAGAACAGCAAATATGAAGAATAAGGGGTGTGGGGAAAGAGGTAAGCGGGAAAACTCACCGCAGGCTGTAATCACCAAAATCTTCTTGACCGGGATCTTCCACAACATCCGAAGCATCGTCCGACTCCGGACGAGATGATGTTCGGTTACGAAACAAAGCCAATCCAGTCACGTTTGCCACAGTAGGATCTGCTATCAACACAATCAACCTTGCGGTACGAAACAGTACCGTGCCATCGTTTCGTCGAACCTGATGCTCTAACTGATCCTGACAATCGTACTGACCACCCTCCTGCATCAACACCAGCGTATCGTTCGCCAGCGCCAGTTCATTCACGATCGTTTCGGTAGCGTCCAACAAAATGTTGGTAGTATTCAACGCCCTCTGTGACAGTACAACGGTCGTTTCGTTTAAATACATCACCCGATTCAAGATATTGCTAATGTTGCAGAAGTATTGCCTACCGGGTTGTTCATCCCGTGCCTCAGCAGTCGACCCGTTCGGGCCAACCAGTAGCGTGGGAATGTTTTCGAGCGTTTTGGAGATGTAGAAAAGATCGGCAGGTATGACGTTCTCCGGGATGGCTAGTACATCTACCGCGCTGTTGAGAACATCACCCAGCACACTTTGATTCAGCTGACTAACACTGTATCTGTACAGGAGGTTTGTTGTTGGATGGTTTTGATTGGAGCACAGATCACTGCCCGGATCCCAGTCCCAGGCACATCCGTACAAATAGTCTCCTAGGCAGCGTCTAGTTATCGGTAGCCCACTGTGTTCTATTAGGCAGAGATTTCTTGGTGCAACTGTTTCACCTAATCGTGCGGGCCACCACACGTTTTTCCCTGGCTGCAGCTTAAGACTGACAGGTAGACAGTACTCTGTGCTATTACTCCCAAGGAATCGAAATCTCTCACCGTTCAGCGACTCGAGTGCAGTAGTTAAGCTTTTATGCGTTTGATAGTAGTCCAAATATTTCGAAGGAAGTTCTGAAACGAGATAAACGAGAGATGTTGAAGTTGCAGCTCAATACATTCTAATCCAGCTTCATCTCTTTTTACAGTTATCGTTTTGGGGTTCGTACACCGAACAACAACAAAAAGAAAAGGTGCGAAGCACAACAGAATCCACAAGATGGGACGGCATCCGCTTTCCCTGCTGATAGTGATACTATCGCTAATGCTGCTGCCGTACGGATACACCTGGAAGGAGTATCGGATACGTAGAAGCATCGATTTGTCCTTTACGAATCCACTCATTTCCGATACGAAGCTTCCCGCCGATCTCGTCCCGTCCGGGTACAGTCTCTTCCTGCACCCGGTGCTAGAAAAGTCTACCTTTGCAGGGCGCGTCAATATTACGATGATGTGCGCCAAGTCTACCAATCAAATCACACTCCATGCTCACCACGATCTTACGGTAGATGAGCTAGATCTGGAGGTAGTGAAGATGGCTGATGACAGCAAGATTCCGATACGGCGCGTGGGACGTGTTCCGAAAAAACCCTTGTTAGAAATTTATTTCCACGACTCGCTGACGGTTGGTGTATCGTACGAGCTACGCCTCAAGTTTAACGGCAACATTTGGGAGAATGTGGAAGGTATCTTCGAGGGGAAGTACAAACAACAGGCGAACGCTGCCGGCACCGATACGGATACCGAGGGTGTAATCGAGGCGGAAGAGCACTCGTACATCAGCACGTACTTCCGGCCACACCATGCACGTCGTGTGTTTCCTTGCTTTGACGAGCCCGCGTACAAGGTACCGTTCAATGTAAGCATTGTACGTCCGGCAACTCATCACGTACTATTCAACACTGAGCTGGAGCGCACGGAAGAGCTTACATCGAGCGATTCCAAGCACGTGATCGATGTGTTCAAGCGTACACCGCCGATGTCGACGTTTACGTTTGGATTTCTCATATCCGACCTCCAACAAGTGCCATCGATGTCCGATGAAAAGGATGACGAGCGCAAAAAGCCTGCGATTCGTATTTGGGCCCGACGTGACTTCCAAAAAAATGTTGCCGATGTAGAGCAGCGGGTGAAACTTGCGCTGAAAAAGTTGCAAGATTATTGGGGCGTGGAGCTGCCGCTGGAAAAATTGGACGTGGTGGCACTGCCTGGATTCTCCTACGTGAAGCCGGCCGATAATTGGGGTTTGATTGTGTTCAAGTAGGTGATTGTGACCGAAATGCTATTATTTTCTTTTTGATAATTATTGCCATCTTTCTTTTAGGGAAAGTGAACTGATGAGAGGCTACTACAATCTTGCCCAGGAACTCGTCTATCAATGGCTTGGTTCATGGATCACTCCGGTAAATGGGAACGATAAAGATTTGCAGAAGACATAAAAAGCCTCTTTAACACACCTCGTTCCCATTTTTCCAAACAGCATTGGTGGAGCGATGCGCATGTGAACAAGGCTATCGCAGGATTCCTTTCTGCCGACACAGCGATTAAGATTGATGGTGGCGATGAGTTCGAGGGTAAATATCCGATGACCATACTGTACTCTATCTACTACGAGTTTAGCAAACGCTACCCTCATTCGCGCATTACGGGCCAAAAGCACGAGACGACCTGCAGCAAAACCGAGCTGGTGTTGCGTATGCTCAACTACACCCTCGGCGAGGATACCTTCCGCCGCGGGATGCAAAAGTTTATCCAGCATCGCGAGTACAAAACATTCTACGGCGATGACGTGTGGGAAGCGCTCACCAAACAGGCCCATCTCGATCAGCGACTGTGCGAGTCGGCGACCGTAAACGATGTCGTCAACTCGTGGATCACCAAGGATCGCATCCCGATGGTGAACGTGATACGGTCGTACGGTAACCGTTCTGCTACCGTCACCCAAAAGTTGTACCTACGCGAGCGTCCCCACGATGTGCTGGATAAGGATAAAATGCTCTGGTGGATTCCGCTCGTTGTTGTAACGCAGGATCGATTGAATTTCGGTAACATGAGTGCGGTAAAATGGATGAAACAGGTGCGGGAGATCACACTGGAGGAATTGCCCGGATCGGATGAGTTTATTATTGTCAATCCGGAGGAGGTAGGACCGTTCCCGGTGAATTATGACGAGCGCAACTGGAATCTGCTAGCTACCTTCTTGCAGAAGGAAGAGAGCCGAACCACGATTCCCGTCTACACGCGGTACGAATAGCGAGAATCACTGTAGGGTGCATGGACTATCTTTGCATGCTGTATTGTTGCATGTACGTTGCATTCTGTATATGCTTCTAGGAGTATTAAGATTCGTGATTGACTTCTCTAATGTCATCTGTTGCCTTTCTTCCAAACTTGAAGTGCAAAGCTGCTTCACGACGCATGGAACCTTGCGTATGCGGGCGAGCTTAGCTTCGGTACCGCCTTCAACATGACGCTCTTCATGAAGTACGAACGTAACCATTTGGTGTGGAATCCCGTATTTACGCTGATCGATCACATCGGTCGCCATATTGATATGTCGGCAGTGCACAAAAAATTCGAAATGTACGTTCGCACCCTACTGACACCATTGTACGAAGAGTTGGTGAGCAATCAGCAGGAAAACGAAGAGATGTGGAAGGCAAACCTGCGTTCGCTGGCGAAAAATTTCCTCTGCCGTGCCGGTTACAAACCGTGCATCGAGGAGGCGCAACGCGCGTTCAACAAGTGGATGGATAGCCCGGACCCAGACGCAGGCAATCCGTCAGTATACGTCCCCAGCTGTCGGAGAGCAAATTTACTAACTTCGATGCGTATTGTTCGCTTATTGCAGTGTTGCGAATCAATACATCTGTCCAGTGTTCAAGTGGGGTACGCGTGAAGAGTGGGAGTTTGGACTGCAACGAGTGATCAATTTCCCCGAGTCGCGCGTCAAGAGTGAACGCACTTACCTGCTGAAAACGCTTGCCGGCTGCCCAAGCCAACCGTTCAAAATCGATCGCCTGCTCAACATCATGGTGCTGGAGGATAATGGCAACTTTACCGACAACGATATCAGTCTCATCTTCAAGATGCTTTCCGGTGGCTCGAGTGGCTACACGACGCTCTTCAACTTCCTCAAGAATAACTGGGATGCAATCAAACTACGGTAGGGCAGACAGCATTAGACAAACCACGCGGCACAATAAATTAAACCCGCTTCTATTGCGTTTCAGATTCAAAAACCGAGAATCACTGTGGGACAATATGATCAACTCTGCCACTGGACTGTTTACCACGCAGGAAGGCTACGATATGGTATCGCAGCTGTACGTGCAGCACCAAGGTGAGTTCGGTACGGCGGAACACATAATCGAAAAGTCGCTGAAGAACATTAAGGAGGAAACGAAATGGAGCGACGAAAACTTGCCAGTTATAGAGAAGTGGTTGGACAATTTTCTCGCCAGCAACGGTGTTGCGGATCAAAAGTTTCTCGGTTGATACCCGGTAGTATCAAGGCGGTAGTAGTTGTATGTTGTAGCAATGTTTGCAGAAAACGCAGGAGAGCGTAAGATCGAGGGAGTGCCAGGAGAAAGAAAAGAAATCCAATTCTTTGCAAATGTAGTGAACCCTTCACATAGCTCTAGGGTGGGTGTTGAAACATGGCAAAACCCTTGAGGGTGGCTCCCCAGATGGTTTTGTGTTATTGTTGTTTTTTTTAAATACAATTCTTGACTTCGAGATAACGTAGATGCTCATGTCAACTTGTAGGAATGTTTCGAAGCAGGATATTGTAGCCTCTCCCGCCCCATATGTCATCCACGTCTGTGCAAGTCGTAGGTGTATCCACAGAAACAGAATTTCGCGCAAAAACAAAAACCCAATAAACGACGTCTTACCGATTTCGTTGCTTTCATCGTGCTCCAACAGTTCCGGTTTGTCCCACTTCTTTCCACATTTGGTGACAATGTGCAGCAGTAACCGCACCGTGTACCACTCAATATTAGCCGAAGTCCAATAGTCTTCCACCCGCTTGACGTCAATCTGTCTAATTGCTTCGAAGATGTGCTTTAGCTCGGGTAGCCGTTTCCGTCGGGTTTTAATGTACTCTCCAACGCGGCGATCGTAATCCTTGAGTCGTAACGCTTCCGGACTACGGATACTGGACCTATTCAGCAGCAACTCGATCGTAGCGGAAAAGTACCGCCTACAGTTCGCTTTCCGTTGGGCCAGCACGGTGTTTGTCCTGATGAGGGTAAAGTCCGGCACCAAATGTGCCTCACACCAGTACGGTCTTGGTGGGCCGTACTCTTTCAGCTTCACCTCGTACATCGTCCGGTTCGCATCGGACCAACCGTTCCGTGCGGGTTCACCCCATTTGACGCGGGACGCACGCAATTTCGTTACCTTTGGACGGTGCAGCTGTTCGTCGTTGGTGTTGGTGAAGCATACGAACCCAGCGCTGGAGCCGTTTTCCCGCCAAAACCAACGATCGCCGTACACGGTAAGGAAGAGCTTATGGCGCGCCTTATCGAAGTACAGATACATACTGGGACCGGTACCATCGGTAGTGACTAAACTGTCGCCCTCTATCTGCAACCGCTGCTGGGCGATACAGGCGTAGTTTTTCGGATTGGCAGATACGATCGGTATCAGGTTTTTGTGAAGAATCGCTTCAGAATCGTTCGACTCTTCCAGATCGCGCTTGTGTGCATGATGTGTACTCTCCTGCTGATCAGCGTAGATCACGTTCGAGCTCGCGCTACAATCCTTCGATGCATCGTACATCTCCACCAACAGTTGTCCCTTTCGATTGCTATCGATCGAAAAGATGCCGTTCACATTCATCACCATCCTAAACTGTGCTTGCAGTTTTAGCATACCAACAGTGTCCCAATTGCTCTTCCGAATGCTAAAACAATACCGCTGATAGCTCGCATATCGTGTCGTGTACTCGTCCGCATCACAGTGTAGCTGGAGCAGATTGGCTTCGCGGTACAAACAAAGCTGCGGTAGGATAGTCGAGCAATGCTGGTAGGACAGTTGTGTGGTATGGTGATCGATGCGCAGCATCGCACAGTCATGATCCTTGCTGTAGTAGGCCTCACCCAGTGGAACGCTGTATGGTTGCGATAGCTCAACAGGTGCGTTCCATCGCGTTCCAGGCAGTCGGCTCACCAGCTCTCCGTACTTGAGCAATCGCCGGGCAGAGATCCAACATTCGGACACATTATTGCGGATTAAAACTTCCCGCACTACGCCAAGCTCGGTCGGATCTAAATCGTAAAAGTCGGTAGCGGTTCCGGATGGGACACATCCATCTTGCCAGGGATGTGCCGCCCGGATACCAACGCACAATGTTCGGTTAGTCTGCCCGTACACAGGTACAGCTACGTATCCGGGAGGGCAACGACAATCGATCGGGATCTTCGACCGTTCCACAAAGTTTAGGTGCTGCACGGTATACTCCTCACACCGGTTCACCGTCAGGAAGGTCTGGAATGGTGGCGATGATGCTGGTGGCAACGGTAGGTCTGTAATTGATAGTGAGGTCGAAAATTCTGGAGGCATCGTGGCATCGATTACCGCTACCACTGCGAGAAACTGTAGCATGCGGATCATCCCGACGGTAGAGGAAGACGCGTATGGAAGAAGCCACATGTCTCTCTCGCGCATCTACACCGTACTCCTAGTGAGATATTGAACTTCCCCCGCTTAGGTTCGTTTGTGTGCACGTTGTTGCTTTCCAATCCTTCGCCGTCTTATCTAGATGCACTGATCTAAAGGGTACATAGTAAACAGTGATCTATTCACGTTGCACTAAGAATGCAAAACACACAAACCACCCGCCCTACCCCACACACAAACACACGCGCGCGCGCCCACACTGTTCGCAAGGTCAAAATCCGCAAGCGCTTCCGTTCGGTTCGGCGGCTTGCCAGCGAATGAGCGGAATGCGAACATGTCACACGCATCGTGCCGCCGGACGGAACGGCTTTTAGGTTGCGCTTTTTTTTTTTGCAACTAGGATGTGTAGCGGAGTAGCAAATGTTGTTTGTGCAGCTTAGTTTTACCAAGGTGTCCCCCCAGGGCTTGTCTTGCCTTCTAATGCCACAAAAAAATGGGAATAGGTGGAAACAGCTTAAAGCATCTGGAGAGCGGAAGGTTCCCAACAGAGGTAAGAGAACCTTACTGTAAGGGGCATATGAAACAATTCCGGACACAAGCGAACCGTTTTAATACAACCACTCTTTTCCCTCTACATTCCAGAGTCAACACACGTATCACTCCAGCCGCCGCAATGCTGATACTACAGGCTTTTGTTTACCATTACCATTAATAGTGAGAAGGGTTTTAACGATCTGCAACTATAGGTCTTGTAGCCGGGTGTACACAGTCATACTCCGACTGGATGCACCCTTGTACTTGAACCACGGTAAGCAAATACGTACACATTCAGATACGGGTAATGAGCTGTTTGAAATTGTAGTAAAATCGTTCTTAAGAATATACATCCCTCACGTAACCATTGCTTGTCTAACTCCGTTCGTTCCGTATCCGTCATCTGACTCTGATCTTCACGAACATCATCGTACTCTCTCGTTCATCGTTCGATAAAGGTTGCGCAAGGCGGTTTGAATAATTTGCGCTGAGACGTGACTTTCCGATATACTTTCCCGTGTGGCCTCTAGAGTTCATCACGTTCTGTGTTTAAAATATTTCTACTATAATAGCCCTAATGTACAAGTGCGTCCAATAAAATTGCAGGCTTCAGTGCTCTCTTAGCTTTGTGAAGATTTTATTTTACTTAATTTTATCTATTAGGGACTTTATTTCAGCTTATTCATAGGACACCCGTCTACATGTATTTATATGCATAATTTCGTTTCTAACCTTTTTTCTAACCTGTTTTTCGACAGCTAACTTGCATACTTGGTTCGAGTCTGGTATTCATCTTTTCTTTGCATAACGGCCTACTGTGACCAAGAAGCCATTGAATGGCTTATTAGACTTGCTGGTACCACTTAGTTGGATAGTCAAGTCCACACCACGGGGGAACGGCCCTGATGGGAGTTGAACCCCGGTCCTACCGAGTGAAGATCTGTGTCGTTGTCGCCTCTACCACCAATTCACCACTGAGTATCCTAACTACGTGGTATCAGCAAGCGTAGAAAGACATTAGATGATCGGCGTGACCTTTTGGGTCGTTAAATCCAATAAGAAGATGAAAAAAGGATAATGTACGGCATCTTTGAAGTTGTCCAAATATTTTGTCTATCTGGGACCAAACGTCAGCACCAAAAATCCGACCAGCTGTAAGCATGAGGACTTTATAGAATTTATAGTCCCCAGTACTCACAAACGCCTCTGAATCATGGAATCTGTCTCAAACTGATGCACGTTCCTGATGGTAAGAATGTTAGAAGGATTTCTAGACATAGACCTGTATATACGGATGTTATGCAACGAGAATCAATCTCGCGTCAGACTCCGGTAAACTGGTCATGTTATGAGATACACAGAGGAGACTTAGGCGGTCCAGGCTGAAAGCGAGCGATGACGTTGATACGTACAGCAGAATGTTCCGGATATTGGATTGGCAGACGACGGCGCTAGACCGTCGGCGAACTCGAGAACTTCTCGGGGTTCTGTCACCTGATAGTGAGGAAGTTTGAACAAAGAGTCCTGTTTTTATTTGGCACTACAACTATGAGAGATCTCCTGTCATTTCTGACTCCGTGGATTCAATTCGCAGGAAGATTGTTGATCCTGTATATCGAGAGATCGCTATCTTCTAGGCCACCGGACCACGCCAACTATTCACGAGTTCCAATACAAAAAAACACTATAGTTTTGTACATACACACATACAGGCACATTAACAAGTAACATCAGATAACATTGTGCTCAATTGGACAATCACTATTACTTACAAATGGGACACTTTTACGATGCGCACTCATCTCCCTTATTCCACTAGCAGAGAGTAAACTACAGCAACATCAGCAAAAAGACATAAATTTGTAAATAATTAGGCAGCAAGCGTTTGTAACAACCGTTTGCAAGCCGAAAGCAACAAAACCCGCTGTTCTAATAATATCAAAACAATACCGTCCCCAGGGTGGTTGGTAGGCAGTTCAGTACGTGGCGTGGCGGTCAGGTTCGTGGCGGGGGTAGAAAAACACTTGCACTTGCACTTGTGCACGGCAACACAAATCACACTGACTGGCAAAGTTCAACCCCTGTGGGCGTCCATCTCGTCCACCAGAGCTCTCGCCAACAAGAAGCCCCGGATGCCATTAATGCTGAGGATAAGGAAGGAAACACAGAGACACCGAAGAAAGTCGGCAGCGGCAGACAACGAGGTAGAGTCACCGAGTCCGAGTGGAAGTAGCAACGGATGATCGTGATCTTGATCGGATTTGATGCGACGCCTCTGACGCGAATATGTTGGCCACACCCGTCACAGAGGAATAGTAGTCGCAGCAGCTCCCTGATGCCTGTTCTCATTGTGTTGGGTTTAATTCACTATTCCACCAGCTAGTGTGTCCCTAGCTTGCCAAACGCTTTCTCTTATAGACCAACAAGGGAGGGAGAGAGAGAGAGAGAGCTCTGGTGTGTTACCAGAGTTCCTGCTGTTTGGCACGCCTAGCTTTACTGCGAAAGTTAGCACACACCACACTCGGCGATCTGCAACGGAGGTTTTGGTCGCCATTGATCTTGTCTTTTTTGGGTTTTGCACCGCGGCGCGTCAAGCTTCACACCGCGTGCTCCCGCCTTCCCACCTACTATTCCTGCAGTTGCAGTGTGGGAAAGCATTTATTTTTACAGCTCATTATTTCAAAACTTTGATAGTGTCAAGTGCGCATTGGCTCATAAACTGCTTTCGCCCTGTACCTATTCTTGGGTACCCCAGAAGGGTTATAGCCGTTAGCCTGACCGAGCGTGTCCCGGTGGTACATCTTCATGCGCTCTGCCTCCTCTGCCGCCTGACAGAGACAGTTGTCTGTGGCCTATTTCCACCAACCCGTGTCCCGGTTGGATAGTGCTTTCGGGCGGTTAGGCGGTTGCGTACGAGTGGACCCGGTATAGAGGGGCACAAAGATAGAGAATTGGATTGAGACAGCCACACTCGAGCGAACCGCCGTGCACGGCAGTGACTGTTACAGGGATATACCAGTAGAGGCTCCCGCGTGGCCTGATTACGACTGATTTTAGATTGATACGTCCTCCGGAAATATTGTCCTGGTGGCACCACGAACGCTACAGGACGTGGTGGGTGTGAAAGCGTGGCCGTACAGTTGTGTGTGTGTGTGTCCTTGAGCTCGTGTACCGATAGCTCCAAAGGTGGGCCCCATCGGATGATAGAACCCGCGGTAAAGGCATTGAGCATGGTGGTGATGCAGCACAACATTAAGCGAAAGTGAACGTGGAAAGCTTACCCAAGCCAGAAACCTTCGATCAAATTAGTATCCACAATCAAACGACTGAGCGTATTCCTAAAAGGTGAAAAAACCGTACTGTGTGAACGAGTGCAACCTTACACACACCCACACATACATACATCCCACCAAAAGTGCAATGATCCTGGCGAATGCAGCTAGCTTTACATAACCTTTCGGCACAATCGTACGTAATCGCCTTTTTCTTTGGGATTGGCCTGTCAAAAGCCCGTCTGCTTGAAGCGAAACGTTGTGTTGTCTGAAACTTGTAGTCCTTGTAGAATTACGTCCGGATCTCGAATCGAATCAATTATAAGTTGCAATTATGTTGAATGTACTACTGATAATGATAATGAATCCCATAACTTGGACTGTTGATTACGATATCCTTTCCCTTTGTCGGAGAGATCAGTTATAGTGCCGTGGGTTGAGGAATGCTGTGCTGGATCGAGTTTTCTGGTAAAGAGATTTGGACATTTGACCGTGTCGTCGCATGTAGCTCCATTGTAGCCAATTGTTAACTATTATGAAAAAAAGAGCCTCTGGGCGAAGAATTGTAATTTTCCCTATCGACAATATTCATATGGCACAAGATGAAGAATATTTGTTAGCGAAATACATTTTAGGCCTCGTTAACCACGTGGTCGATTGACCACATGGTACCGTTTGAATTGGCACTTACTATTTGGATCTGTTCTGACAGAGATCCGTGCTGTGAAAATAGCTCCTCTCCATGAGAACCATCCATTCATAAGCCACATCAACAACTAAAGTAGGCTACATTATCCAATTTGAAGGATTTAATCCGATTGGTATTCAATTAGGATCCGATCCAATTCGGTTTTTCCATTGGGATTTGATCCGATACGGATTCCGTTGGGGATCGATCCGTTGGGATTCCATTGCGATAGGAACGATTGGAAACGATTGGGTCCGATTTGATCCGACCTTCGATTGAGATTCTTTAGGCATTCGATTAGGACAACTGGGTTAGAATAGTTATGTTTTTCACAAAATGTTGTACATGTAAACACTGGTCCAAAGGATCAACCACAAATTCCTTTGGTAAGCCGTTGGAGAGAAATTCATTGCAGGACATCATTGCATCTTATCTCCTTATCGTCTATGCCTATGTTAATTGTTCTAATCATCCGGCTATATTTTTTTATCCCGACTGTTAAAATTACGATATGTATATCCGATACATCTTGGTGTCCTGCCTCGTAAAGGTGTGTGTACTTGGTGCAGAAAGTATCTGGGACCTGGTAGCAAAAAGTAGCGCGTCGTCCTGTGTTTCGTTTTTTGTTCCACCCAGCCCGCAAAGTATAGCTGATAATGTAGAGGACTCTCTCGCTCTCTCGACAATGTCCGCCATTACCAGTAGCTTTGAAATTGATTACGAGCAAGCGCTAACGCTTACCGGGTTCGGCTGGTTTCACTACCGGCTGCTAGCACTATGCGGATTAATATACGCCAACACGGCAATCGGCATTACGGTAATGTCTTTCGTGTTGCCGTCCGCTACCTGCGACTTTCGTATGACTTCCGAAGATAAAGGATGGCTAACGGCGGCCCCAATGCTTGGTAAGTGTGCGAGGATGCAGATGCCTAACACGCGCGTATATACTCTATTGATATTGGTGTTACGTTGATCGCCTTCTGCAGGTATGGTGGTAGGTTCTTACTTCTGGGGTTGCCTTGCAGATACCAAGGGTCGACGGATCGTGTTGATTGCGGCGCTACTGCTGGACGGTACCGTTGGATTGTTATCTACCGCTGCGCAAATTTTTCCCATCTTTATGTTTCTTCGGTTCATCAACGGATTTGCGTAAGTGTTGCCAGATAGCGCGATCAAGGGAACCTACCCCCATGCCCATGTATGGTACTGTTTTCTTACACGTTACTTGCACAGCATTACCGGTGCAATGGGCATTTGCTTTCCTTACCTGGGCGAGTTTCAGCCTACCGCATATCGTGAAAAAATCCTCTGCTGGATGGAGCTGTTCTGGACGCTGGGCATTGTTGTGCTGCCGTGTATTGCTTGGATAGTCATACCGTTACCGTTACATTTCGGAACACCCGATGGGAGTATAATGTTCGGCAGCTGGAACGTGTTCGTAGCACTCTGTGCCATTCCAAGGTAAGAAGCATCGGTCTCGCGCGTTAGTAACTTACAGCCACCATGTTTTGTTTTTTTTGCGTCTAGCCTCCTATTAGGAATATGGTTGCTGTACTTTCCCGAAAGCCCTAAGTTCCTGATCGAATGTGGTGAGCCGGCCCTTGCATTAGAGATACTGAAGGACATTTATCACATCAACACCGGTTATGATCGCAACGAATGTCCGGTAGGTTTCTACGCCTGCCTGCAAAATCAAAAAGAAACCAAAAATTACTAACTCTGTTAACCGTGTGTTGCGCATATTCCACATTGTTTTCCCACAGATTGGCCGACTGAAGGAGTCAGACCGTAGCAACACGATCATGGAAACGCACAATCGCTCAATACGCACGTTCAACATACACGATCCGAAGCACATGAAGATCCTGCTGCCGGAAATTTGGGAACAAACGAAAGCGCTGTGCAGTGTCGAGTTTCGGCGCAACACGGCACTTGCCTGCGTGATCCAGTTCGGCATCACCACCAGCTACTACACGCTGATGATCTGGTTTCCGGAGCTGTTCGGGCGGTTCGAGGAGTATGAGAAGCGTTACCCTAACGCAACCGTATCGGTGTGTGACGTGTCGTCCATCGTGCTTGAGAACGTGAACGATACGCACGTGGACGACTTTTGCGGTACGCCCATTGACACGAAAGTGTACTGGCATACCCTTTTGCTGGGTATTGCCTGCATACCGACCAGCCTATGGTTACCGTTGTGCGTTCCGCGACTTGGAGCCAAATTTTTCCTCAGTGAGTAGCGCAAGCATTAGCATAGGGTCATCAAATCGACACCAAATCCCATGGGCTCATACATTCTTCCAAACTTCCAGTATTCAGTCTGACGGTGGCCGGTCTCGTTACTGTTGGGCTCGCGTACGTTGGCAACTCAACGGAAAATCTCATTCTTTCCTGCATTTTCGAAGCACTTACCTCTATGGGGATCAGCACCGTTTACTGCGTAATGGTGGATCTATTTCCAACCAATTTACGGTAAGTGCGAGAGTACGGTCGCCAGTAGTGATGAGGTGGGTCGGAGAGCCATCCGTAAGCGACTAGGGGTGACTCCTAGTCAAACCGTAAAAAAAGGGTATATAACTCTCATCGCTAATCCTTAGTAGTCGTAAAAGCCATAGTACACGAGCCGTACGATAAAACGATGAAAGTACGAACACTGAAATCATTTCAACTTGCAGAGTAATGGCAGCTGCATTTTCGCTCACCTTTGGTCGCTGTGGAGCGTTGCTGGGAAACCTTCTGTTCGGCTTTCTCGTCGATTTAAACTGCTTCGTCCCTATAGTGCTGTTTTCGATAATGCTCTTCGGTAAGCAGGGACAACCCCAACCACCTTACTTACTTAGTAGCTTACTTTGAACTGATCCCCTGCTCATTCGTGTACTAATTGCAACTTTTCATACGCTGTCTACTCCAACTTTCAGGTAGTGCAATATTGTGCTTTTTTCTGCCCAACACAGGAACTACAGCTCTTCAGTAGTGACCTAAAAGCAAAGGAAACCAAACACAACACGAAGTGCTAGATGTTAGTGGACTTGTTAGTGTGATGTAACGGTAATACTCCTACAGCAAAAAAATCTACCATTGTATAAACATGCAGTATTTTACAGTAGCTTAAGTTGAAATTATTTGATTATTACTTAAAGTGAGACACAAGGATAGAAATTAATACAGCAACAAAATACTAAAATCCAAAGTGAAGGGAGAAACGTGTGCCAAAGAAACTCGGAACCAAACTGAAAATAAAGAAATCTACAACTTGTAAGAAATTGAATACCTTCGCTGCACTGCACCGATAATCTTCGTTTGGGTTCATTGGCGCCTTGGGGATTATTTTACACGACTCCATTTTCCCTGTTAAAACGCAAAAGGGATGTGTTAATGCGATAGAACATAAGTTTTTCTTTCCGTATAATACCTACAATATAACCGAGTATGCCCGGGATAAGGCAAAGAATAAGGAGGAAATGCCTTATCAAGATGATTATAAAATTTACTCAACACAAGCGGTGTTGACAATACGGCACTGGACCGTAATAATCAATTATAAATAAATAAATAAATAAAATACCTACAATAAAGAAAAATGACTCGATGGCTCCTGTATCAGATTTGCAGTACCCACTCTTGCACTTTGCGCTTTTAGTTGCTTCGCTTAAGGCCGATGACACAGCTTCATCGATGCAAAAAGCGATGGAGCTGTGTCACCGGAATTGTTACTATACAGCCTTCCCTATAGGCTATATAAATATCCTACAACATAGCCTAGACATCCTCCGATATTACATGTGTTGTTTTCCCAATGTAACTTCTGTAACACCGATCGGTGTAGCCTATGTAACAGCGATTTTGTTATCCCTAATTACAATCTCTGCCAACTTAAGCACAATTTATATTGCAAAATTCATAATTAGTGGTAAGCAAGGCCATTTTGGCAACAGGGGTGGGCAACATCCTGGGAGGCAAGAACAAAGCAAAATGTTCAGCAGTCAGAAGGCCTTGGCTGCATTTGTAGCCATTATGTAACAATAACAGTTGAAGCCGAGAGCGCAACTCGTGCACATAAAAGCATCTGTCAAAATAACTGTTGACAGATTCGAAGATCAGGGAAAGCATTTGTACAACACGAAGCAACTAAGTGCGTACCGCAAATCTGATACAGGAGCCATCGGGTCATTTTTCTTTATTGTAGGTATTATACGGAAAGAAAAACTTATGTTCTATCGCATTAACACATCCCTTTTGCGTTTTTAACAGGGAAAATGGAGAATTTAACACCGGAAAACTACAAAATTGGCATGTTTGTTCGCTTTCGACGACGTTGGTGCGGCGTACTGGTGGGCAAGAGTTATGAAAACCACACGCGTCTCTTGCTACCCAACGGTTCCATAAAAATTGTCAAGATCACGTCGTGTAAAATAATGCCCAAGGCGCCAATGAACCCCAACGTCGATATTCTTCCCGACGCGAAGGTTGTCGTAAAGGCTGGACGCCTGAAAGGTATGTTCGGTCAGGTGTTAGGCAGTATGACCGACAAAGTATTCGTCCGCACATTGAATGACTGCAAGGAAGAGCAAATCTCCTTCATTAGACTAGCTGAACGCACCGTATTCGTAACGGGTAAGCGTAATCTATGCGTTTGGGAGATAGACTCCACCCCATTTGACACCTTCCGCCGGCGTACCGGTAGACTGAAGCGAGCCAAAGCCAAGTTCGAAAAATATATCCAAACGAAAATGCATGAATCACAACAACCTCAGTGAAAAGCAGCTTATATATTATATGTTTCAATAAAACTACGAATTTGTGCGTGCGTACTATATATCCGAGTCTTTTCGATGTCCATACTTATTGGTTTGATGCCTTCTCGTCTTAGTTTCATTCCTTGGCTCAACATAACCTCGAACCGTACCTTCGCTTTCATTGATGGATTTTACAATCGGGCAGGAAAGTCCTGCGTACCGGGAGATGGGCCCCGGATGTGGTTCGATGCACAGGTCATGTCGTATTCACTTACAACCAGAATCAGTTCTTTCAGTGAGCAACATTACTAACATAGGAATAAACACATTCGTTTTTGATGCTTTGTATAGAAATGAATACGGAATGTGTGTGTTGCTTTTATTTCCTTACTGCTGTTGAGCGCTTGCAACAAAGCTCAACATTTTCAACTCCAACATTGCACACACACTCGGTTCGGTTCGAGGCAACACAGCGGACGCGCCATGCATACAGTAGTTAAAACTAGCAATGCGTGTGGACCTTCTCATCCGGCGCCTTCGTCGTTTCTGGAGAACAGCTAGCCGCGCATTCGCTTGGTTCCTGCTTGCCGGATGTTACCAACGGTACCAGGCCGCACGTCGGATAGCGTACCGAGGTGGGGAATACAGTCGATCCGGTGTACAACGGGTGTGCGGTAATACAGGGATCTTTCTCCAAGGCACGTTGCTGCTGCTGCTGCTGAGTCGTCAACGGTGCTGCTGCTGCTGCTGGCGGTGGTGGTAGTAGATTGTGGCCATAGGATGACGCCATTAGTGTAGAGTGAAGTGCGCTTTGAGCAAGGGACAGTGATGATCGATGGACAGGGAGTGTGGCGGGTAGACGATGCACCGGCTGAAACTGGCCATCAAACGGGATGCTACCCAAGTGTTGTGGCTGGAACAACCACTTGCAATCAACTGGGCCTGTTGACGTTGTTCGCGCTTGTTCCGCGAGTCTTGCTGCTTTTTCAACTTGGTACGCCGGTTTTGAAACCAGGTTTTAATCTGAGTTTCCGTTGAGCAATCAAAAGTACTTGGCTGCATTTGTAGCCATTATGTAACAATAACAGTTGAAGCCGAGAGCGCAACTCGTGCACATAAAAGCATCTGTCAAAATAACTGTTGACAGATTCGAAGATCAGGGAAAGCATTTGTACAACACGAAGCAACTAAAAGCGCAAAGTGCAAGAGTGCGTACTGCAAATCTGATACAGGAGCCATCGAGTCATTTTTCTTTATTGTAGGTATTATACGGAAAGAAAAACTTATGTTCTATCGCATTAACACATCCCTTTTGCGTTTTTAACAGGGAAAATGGAGAATTTAACACCGGAAAACTACAAAATTGGCATGTTTGTTCGCTTTCGACGACGTTGGTGCGGCGTACTGGTGGGCAAGAGTTATGAAAACCACACGCGTCTCTTGCTACCCAACGGTTGCATAAAAATTGTCAAGATCACGTCGTGTAAAATAATGCCCAAGGCGCCAATGAACCCCAACGTCGATATTCTTCCCGACGCGAAGGTTGTCGTAAAGGCTGGACGCCTGAAAGGTATGTTCGGTGAGGTGTTAGGCAGTATGACCGACAAAGTATTCGTCCGCACATTGGATGGCTGCAAGCAAAAGAAAATCACCTACATTAAACTAGTTGAACGCACCGTATTCGTAACGGGTAAGCGTAATCTATGCGTTTGGGAGATAGACTCCACCCCATTTGACACCTTCCGCCGGCGTACCGGTAGACTGAAGCGAGCCAAAGCCAAGTTCGAAAAATATATCCAAACGAAAATGCATGAATCTCAACAACCTCAGTGAAAAGCAGCTTATATATTATATGTTTCAATAAAACTACGAATTTGTGCGTGCGTACTATATATCCGAGTCTTTTCGATGTCCATACTTATTGGTTTGATGCCTTCTCGTCTTAGTTTCATTCCTTGGCTCAACATAACCTCGAAGCGTACCTTCGCTTTCATTGATGGATTTTACAATCGGGCAGGAAAGTCCTGCGTACCGGGAGATGGGCCCCGGATGTGGTTCGATGCACAGGTCATGTCGTATTCACTTACAACCAGAATCAGTTCTTTCAGTGAGCAACATTACTAACATAGGAATAAACACATTCGTTTTTGATGCTTTGTATAGAAATGAATACGGAATGTGTGTGTTGCTTTTATTTCCTTCTGCTGTTGAGCGCTTGCAACAAAGCTCAACATTTTCAACTCCAACATTGCACACACACTCGGTTCGGTTCGAGGCAACACAGCGGATGCGCCATGCATACAGTAGTTAAAACTAGCAATGCGTGTGGACCTTCTCATCCGGCGCCTTCGTCGTTTCTGGCGAACAGCTAGCCGCGCATTCGCTTGGTTCCTGCTTGCCGGATGTTACCAACGGTACCAGGCCGCACGTCGGATAGCGTACCGAGGTGGGGAATACAGTCGATCCGGTGTACAACGGGTGTGCGGTAATACGAGGATCTTTCTCCAAGGCACGTTGCTGCTGCCGCTGCTGAGTCGTCAACGGTGCTGCTGCTGCTGCTGGCGGTGGTGGTAGTAGATTGTGGCCATAGGATGACGCCATTAGTGTAGAGTGAAGTGCGCTTTGAGCAAGGGACAGTGATGATCGATGGACAGGGAGTGTGGCGGGTAGACGATGCACCGGCTGAAACTGGCCATCAAACGGGATGCTACCCAAGTGTTGTGGCTGGAACAACCACTTGCAATCAACTGGGCCTGTTGACGTTGTTCGCGCTTGTTCCGCGAGTCTTGCTGCTTTTTCAACTTGGTACGCCGGTTTTGAAACCAGGTTTTAATCTGAGTTTCCGTTGAGCAATCAAAAGTACTTGGCTGCATTTGTAGCCATTATGTAACAATAACAGTTGAAGCCGAGAGCGCAACTCGTGCACATAAAAGCATCTGTCAAAATAACTGTTGACAGATTCGAAGATCAGGGAAAGCATTTGTACAACACGAAGCAACTAAAAGCGCAAAGTGCAAGAGTGCGTACTGCAAATCTGATACAGGAGCCATCGAGTCATTTTTCTTTATTGTAGGTATTATACGGAAAGAAAAACTTATGTTCTATCGCATTAACACATCCCTTTTGCGTTTTTAACAGGGAAAATGGAGAATTTAACACCGGAAAACTACAAAATTGGCATGTTTGTTCGCTTTCGACGACGTTGGTGCGGCGTATTGGTGGGCAAGAGTTATGAAAACCACACGCGTGTCTTGCTACCCAACGGTTCCATAAAAATTGTCAAGATCACGTCGTGTAAAATAATGCCCAAGGCGCCAATGAACCCCAACATCGATATTCTTCCCGACGCAAAGGTTGTCGTAAAGGCTGGACGCCTGAAAGGTATGTTCGGTCAGGTGTTAGGCAGTATGACCGACAAAGTATTCGTCCGCACATTGAATGACTGCAAGGAAGAGCAAATCTCCTTCATTAGACTAGCTGAACGCACCGTATTCGTAACGGGTAAGCGTAATCTATGCGTTTGGGAGATAGACTCCACCCCATTTGACACCTTCCGCCGGCGTACCGGTAGACTGAAGCGAGCCAAAGCCAAGTTCGAAAAATATATCCAAACGAAAATGCATGAATCACAACAACCTCAGTGAAAAGCAGCTTATATATTATATGTTTCAATAAAACTACGAATTTGTGCGTGCGTACTATATATCCGAGTCTTTTCGATGTCCATACTTATTGGTTTGATGCCTTCTCGTCTTAGTTTCATTCCTTGGCTCAACATAACCTCGAACCGTACCTTCGCTTTCATTGATGGATTTTACAATCGGGCAGGAAAGTCCTGCGTACCGGGAGATGGGCCCCGGATGTGGTTCGATGCACAGATCCTGTCGTATTCAGTTACAACCAGAATCAATTCTTTCAGTGAGCAACATTACTAACATAGGAATAAACACATTCGTTGTTGATACTTTGTATAGAAATGAATACGGAATGTGTGTGTTGCTTTTATTTCCTTACTGCTGTTGAGCGCTTGCAACAAAGCTCAACATTTTCAACTCCAACATTGCACACACACTCGGTTCGGTTCGAGGCAACACAGCAGACGCGCCATGCATACAGTAGTTAAAACTAGCAATGCGTGTGGACCTTCTCATCCGGCGTCTTCGTCGTTTCTGGCGAACAGCTAGCCGCGCATTCGCTTGGTTCCTGCTTGCCGGATGTTACCAACGGTACCAGGCCGCACGTCGGATAGCGTACCGAGGTGGGGAATACAGTCGATCCGGTGTACAACGGGTGTGCGGTAATACGAGGATCTTTCTCCAAGGCACGTTGCTGCTGCTGCTGCTGCTGAGTCGTCAACGGTGCTGCTGCTGCTGCTGGCGGTGGTGGTAGTAGATTGTGGCCATAGGATGACGCCATTAGTGTAGAGTGAAGTGCGCTTTGAGCAAGGGACAGTGATGATCGATGGACAGGGAGTGTGGCGGGTAGACGATGTACCGGCTGAAACTGGCCATCAAACGGGATGCTACCCAAGTGTTGTGGCTGGAACAACCACTGGGCGATCAGCTGGGCCTGTTGACGTTGTTCACGCTTGTTCCGCGAGTCTTGTTGCTTTTTAAACTTGGTACGCCGGTTTTGAAACCAGGTTTTAATCTGAGTTTCCGTCAACCCGAGACATTGGGCCAATTCGAAGCGTTTGTTTACGTTCAGATAGATGTTGCGCTGGAACTCGTCCTCGAGACGTTCGAGCTGCATGGCACTGTATGCCTGGCGCGGTTTTCGTTCGCGGTTCTGCTTTCGGTACCGCTTCACCATTGATGAAGCTGCAATATAATAAAGCGCAAAGATTTGTTTATTAATCATGGGTTCGATGCGTAGACTTGTACTGTATGTTACACTATGAATTAACCAGACGGTAGGATCGTTTATGGTAAACTTCCGCAGCCCTACGTGTATGGCTTTTAAAGATTTCAAAGCAATTCTTCAACTATTTATCGTCTGTTGTACTTAGTTAAATCCAACTTTGCTCGCAAGCAGAGATGCTGGAAATGGTCAACCACTTCTAGACCGTTTACCCGATGCTATGGCTTGAAAACATCTCAATTTTAGATGCCAGCGGTCTTTCAAGAAAACCGAATCCTTATCCTGTGATAGAGAAAACCGTGGATTATAAATAGGGCATCATGCGCAACATTTTAGAGTACTCTTCCTGTCGTGCATAAAGCATTTACACTACGTTTGTTAAATGTAATGTGTTTCAGATCATTCTAGTGACCAGACGATATCCGAGATGATTTCCAGACAGTATACCACACTGCAGGTTCAGCAGAGAGAGCTTGATCAAGTGGTTCGAAAGTGGAGATGTCTCTTAAGTAAGACAATAGCTGGAATATCGTTTGAAACTTGAATAAGGGTGGGTTTGTATTGTTGTGAGTTGACTGACTCATGGCTGCTATATAAGTTGGTTCCCAAATTTCAAGATCCAATACTAAACATTCAAGCGATGAGCTTACAAACACCGTATTGATTTGAAGCTTGTCTGTTGCTGAAGCTGAAGTGGAGTGTAAACCTCTTTTTTCCCTCATAAGATTTAAAAACGATCATTTTTTTTTTTTGGGTTGATGGCTAACCTATGTTGCCTTTTGTTGAAAAAAATGATATACAGATTAGATCCTATTAACCAATTCAATGAAGGACACAGGAAAAGTCGCCACAAAGAATAGCGCGAAAATGCGACAACGGTTCCGGTCTTAACACCGAGGCTCAAATACTATCCGGACCGAGGACTGACTATCCAAACTACGTGGTATCAACAAGTTTAGTAACCGCCCTGGAAGATCGTTAGGTCAAAAAGACGAAGAAGCATTAAGGAAGCTCTTGATACCACGTAGTTGAGTAGTCTATCCTTGTTACGGGGAAACCAGTCCGAGTGGCATTGGTTCGCCTTTTCTCACAATTAATAGCGTCAAATCTGAAAAAAAGGCTTATATATATATATCTCCCTACATCGTCAATTAGCTGTTTAAATCACAATTGCTACCCAAGATCCTGTAAACTGTGACGCTTTCTATGCTCGCTCTAATGCAGCATTAACCGGTTAGGGGAAAGGTTTCCGTCACTCATTCTTCTGCCGTCAAGTATTAAAGAGCACCTTGCCAGACGTGTTTGATCAACAATTATCTGTTTACACGCTCCCCATTGAACCGTACGGAACTATTTCACGTTCAAACATCGTTTGCTTTTTGCTTCCTAAATTGTTCAACAACCTTAGAGCTGCTTGTGCGTTGAGCTGGCCTAAAATGAAGATAGGTAATCAAGTTAACATCCCTCAACCCGGCAAACACAGAAGGATGCTGGTGTGATTTTTACCACTTACGACATTCCAGCGAAAGACAGTGGAAGAGATGACACACCGTGACAATAATTCTGGGCGAATAGAGCTGACTGGCAGAGTACGGGGGCTGTGACCAGAGCGCCCCTATACACGGCAGATAGATGATGCAGAGGTTCAACGGGGCCCGAATGCAAACAACCAATGCAGGAACCCCTACCATTACTCCGGGCTGTGTATAGGGAAAAGCACCGTAATTAACACCTTATAAAATTCCACACACTGCTCAATGAGCCGCGGGAAACAGTTGGTAAACGACAACGAAGAGAAAGAGATCCTTGGTGGCTCGTATGGTACCATTGATCATCATATGTCTCCTATAATGCTTTCACTTCCACAAGGGAGAGGATGTGTTGGATGAAAGGTAAAAAGAAACAAGCTAACAAGCCTCTAACTATGGCTACTAGTGATGGGCTGGTCGACCCGAGTCGGAACCATCCGTAGGAGATTCGGAGCGGTTTGGGTCGTATTCCCAGTTTCAACGAGCTTGGGTCGTCCTGTAGGTGCGGGTCGACCCGTGAGTTCGAAGAGTCCTGGTCGACTTGTAGGTGCACAGCAAAGCATATAGGAGTTCGGGTCGCAGGTCCGAGTCGATCCGGACACCCACGGATTCTGGTTCTGCTCGACCAGCAGGTGCAGCATATGAGAGTTCGAGTCGTTGGTTGTGGCCGATTTCTCGGTGCCATGGCTTCGGGATGACCATGTGCTTTCTTCACCTGCTGGACGATCCGAACTCGTTGCACTTACGGGTCGAACTCAATCCTCGAAACTCCTGAGGAACGAACCCGACTCCGGAACGATCCGTAAAAAGAGTCGTATGACCAGCCATCACTAATGGCTACTAATAATCTGGCAGAAGAAGAGGACAGAACTGACGACGGTTCACACCGTTACGACAGGCAAGGTAACACCATCATTAAACAGTGTTGAAAACTCCGTTGTTTGCCGTTTACTTATCGCCGTCTCGTATGAGTGAGTTACCTCCTCCATTTTCCGCGTTTACGCGTCCCTGGTGAACTGAGACGCCCTAAACAGCGTGTTTATTGACGATCAATAAACGAAAATTAATTTTCAGAAGAAGAGATTCTCAAAAGGCTACAACACTGTTTGTCCGGTGTGGCTTTTGTGTGCGTGTGTGTATCGTTTGAGCGGCGACGTCTTATTCAGGGGCTCATGTACCATCGATTAGAACACGATTGAACAGAGGACGTATAAGACGCTAAAGAGGTAAGCAAATAGGACCACGTATTGTGCGGCCCCCAGCTGTTGGGATGATTGTTCCTGATTTTTATCACATTTCGTGTATTGCTTGTTACTTTTTGTTGTTGGTAATGGACGCATCACACCATTGAACAACACCGTGTGTACCGGTGTGTACTTCCTAATTGCTTGGTGCGGTGGGTATGGTACCCCAGCCCGGGCGGATATATCGAGCTGCTAAAGTAATATTATCTTGCCAAAAGGCCATGATGCGTGTATGTGAGAAACACAAAACACGCATTAATTATGTAAATAGAATCCAGTGGCTTTTCGTTGTCGGGCCGCTAACAAGTGATAGTGTGGGAAGACAGTGATAACGAACAAGATCAAACAATCAATCGTTAATATACATAAATTATTTGCATACTGCACCAACCATACTGGTTCAAATATGGTGGACAAACCACCGCTGTAAGTCTTTGGGAGGATCTTTTTCAGATTCGGGAAAAGTTTCGCCTTTGCCCTCCCTACGGTTGTCGGTCCCGCACTGGAATAGTGTTTCCCAGCTCCGTCGCACGAATTATGAGAAATTGTCGCCGGATACAGGTTAATATTCCAACCTGAGCGATGCTTGGAATAGTCCTGAAATTCGGAAGAAGGTAGACGGATCCACTGGTAGGAACTAGTTCTTTTCGACCTAGGAAAAAGCCCATCCTATCCAAAAAGCATACGCGTCTGATCTAAGTAGATCTGACAACGAAGCAAGGAACCAACTGCGGATGCTTGTATCCGGTTTTGTTCCCAATAGTAACAATCACTATGTACCAACATACCTTCTACTTTTCTGCTTGTTTTAACGCATGTCGGACATCTCATGACATAGCTTTATACCTGGTCGGTCTACTTCGTTATATCTTATATCCTTCATTTTTTTCATTTGCGCTTAAATGTTTTAATTCGGATGCTCAAATGAATACGATTTACACAAACTTCCAGATAAAATAGCTAGAATAAGAGCGTGCTACAATAGCAGTGCCTCCGAGCGTTCTTCTCTCCAATTATTTGTTAATTCGTCCTTTATCCCGCTCCTCTCTGCGCTGCTGGTATAACTACTCAATTAATGGATCCCCAGCACGTCGGATCCGCTAGATTTGACCAGAGTCAGAATCAAGGATGGTTTTTATTGAATGTCTAGAGCATTGTAGAACAGGCAAGAGTTCACCAAAGCCTTTATGTCTCCAACGTTCCAGTAAGTGGTTTCTCTACCAAACTGATACTATTGACTGGACGAACCAAACAACGTAAAAATGCTCCTTTTACCGACCCATCAAACGTTCTGATCAAGCGCGCACTGAAGTATTCTTGTGTGCAAGTCGTGAAAAAGAAGTTTTTACCTTGTTATCACCCCGTCATTACACTTTTCGTGTAAAATTGCGTTAACTCAGACACTCGTCGGGGTTTTTCGTACACACGGGACGGGATACTAACGAAAATCGTGTTCCAGTCGTTAGCGTGGTTCGTACATGATGATGTACAAAGTAACGGTTACACAAAGGTATTGACATATTACTGCCATGAAATAAATATGTTAGTATTTCCAACCATTCCATACCACCAGATAGACACGAAATGTATTCAAGGTTTAGTATAATTTGCGCACATATACTTCAATAGCGCACTAGTGCTAAGAGTCCCCAAAGGTCTTAACGATTTCAAGGTGCCATTTTATGGTTCCTTCATAGCCGTTTCGTGGAAGGACTTGCACAGTAGAGATTTACTTCCCAATTCCTGACTTTTATGACCACCACGATCTACCTTTACAACACACAATGATACATCACATTTAAGTACAAATATTGCTTACCTTGCAAATGAAAGTACGGATCGCTGCCACTGATATTAAGCTTGGTGAGGTTCGCTTTATGCGACGGACGCTCCTGAATCAGATGGGCCGACGACGGTGTCGTCCCCAGTTCCGGCGGCCATTTTCCGTACGCTGCGACGAGATCCTGTGCGCCGTGGGAGGACGACAGCAACTTCCGCTGAAAGCGATTCAGGTTCACCTCCAGCGTTCTACCTTCCGGCCACGCTATGTACACGGCGTTCACCTTACGCGGTCCTTCGCCCGGCCCTATTGATTGTGGTTGGGCTGTTGTTTGATTGTAGACGATTGAAGCGATGGTGGGACACGGCCGATTGTATGGCGGCGATCCGGCATCATCCATGCGAGCCTCCGGCAGGGGTGATGCCAGGGAGGAGGACGCACCACCGCACGATTCCCGCTCACTGACGATCGAGACAGCGCTTCCGGATGGTGGTGTTGAGCAGAGGCTTGCCGGTGTGCCACCGTTCGAGGTGGTACGTTTTTCGCACCCGCTCAGCTTGGACACGTTCAGTAGGGTTTCTACGAGAGGGTCCTTTAAATCGGTATTGGTTGACGCAGGATGTTCGGTACCGCCGAAACCGAGCAGCCGTTCGATGTAGAAGCTGGGAAGTGGTTTTTGATGTGGTTCGGTGGACATTGTAATGCAACAGCCGTTTGAGAAGTCGGTCGTGTCCGGTGCCAAGGACCAGCCAACATTTTTCTTTCTCAACTGCTGGAACTCTCTTCTGGTTGGTGAGTTTTTTGGCGATTCAGACTCTTCATCACGATCGGAGGAGTCAGACGATGGCATTGATGCTTTAATGGAATCACTATTCATTGCACTGTTTTTCACAATATTCTGCACTGGGGCACACACACGCAGTTTTGATTGATTGAGCACCGTAACAGATTGTGTTTGAGTGACGACAATTATTATATCTTCACTTCGCCAAACTTCACCCTTCCTAGCACCTAGCACCTTCCAAAGCACTCTTTGCTGGCCAGCAAAACACTAGATCCTCCTCTCTCGCTGATCACTGAACAGTCGGCAACTAATCACTTGAACACCAAGCCAACAACACTAATCCGTTAACACACTTTGCATAATGATCCAAACAACCAAACAAAGGAGAGCTCATAAAACGTGCATCACCTCCTTACCCAACGCGCCAACAAGGATGACATTATCGCATAATTACTTCTCGGCAACTGCTGCTCGTCACTGAACCGTGAACGGAATGATGTCCACGCTTAACCTGAACCTCGGTACACACAACACCGAAGGTGCGAAATAAGGAAATAAAAGTACCATCTTAAGAAATAAGCAGCACAGAAACAGGTAGACCGAACCGGATGATCGAAGCGCGAAAACGAGATGGATTGTCCCCGAACACCACCTCAAAAAAAAAAAAGAAGTAAAGCAAACAAAACTAACCAAACGCTCAGCCAGTGATCTCTTTCGCCACGACGGGAACAGCAGCAGCAGCCCACCAGAAGGGAAGACCAATCGTGGCATGGTTCATTCATCATCATCCATCCTTTCCATTCCCACCGCGAAAGAAAATCGTTCGGTCGGTCCAACCCATCACCACCACCCCATCATTGAAAATACCGCGCTCGATGAAATATGGACCACCTTTGGCACGGGAAGAGAGACCCTTTATCTGCGGGCTAGTAGCGGCGCACGCTATACATAGAGGATGGGGTGAGTTCAGCACACACAAAATGGAGGGGAGGTCCAGACAAGCCGGTGCTTTTAGTGCTTTCCAGGTGTGAGATTTCGTCCGCCGGACAAAACGTGCTCTCCCGCTACACTTCTCGCCCGCCCACCCCTGCTAAGAACACGCAACACACACCCGCGGTCGAGGGCGGGTAAGTGAAGGTTCGCCTTAAGTTGTTTTCCCCCTTTGTTGTTGGTGGTGGGAAAACTGATGTGCGAGTTAGCACCCATTTACTGACCGTGACTGAGAAATCCACGGGAGGTACAACCAGTTAGTCTTACACCCCATCAAACTTGGGAGAAGTTGTGGTTTTCTGAGCACCCCGATGAGCGTGCCATAAGGATGGCTCGTTTAAAGGACGAAAAAAATCCATCCCATACCAGGATCTTCTTCAACAAAGTATTCCTAAACCTTCAGAGTAACTATTACATAAAAAAAAATCACTACCCTAACTCAGATGCTCTTCCTGGTTTGAGTGCACAAGTCTCCGGATGCCCTCTCCCTTGTCCGTTACATTATGAGTATTTAACAGTTGTGATAGCAAAATGCTTCCCCCGTCATCAGGCTCATCCCTCCGGACAAGCTCCTCCAACAGCATCTCACATGAAGACACCATGCTCCAGTAACGCTCGCGCAAGGCCGAAGAGCAGAACACACGGGTAACACTAAAATTGGTCGACTCATGGTTCATAAATTCCTTGCCAAGGTAAAACTGCATAACTGAAGATAAAGAGAGCCTTTCGATACACACCCTTGCGTTCATCAGGGGAGAGGGATGGAACTGCGGGAGCGGCAGCAAATGTATTTTGATTTATCCAATTTAGGTAAGCACGCAACCATGAATCTCATATTCAACCAACCAGGAACCCAACCAACAACCACAAAAAAAGCGAGCAAGAAAAATGGATTCTGTCACAGTGAGCAGATTGATTACGCGGAGTTGGTGGTGGTGTGCGAGACCGTTTTGATTGGGATGCCAACAAACAAAAAAAGGAATACGGGTAAATCGTGTGGGGAGTGGGTGGCGGCGCGGCGTGTGAAAATTTGGTGGGAACAAGCACAAACGATGCAGCCTTAATTGATGTTTATACTAAGGAGCGATCATGTCCCTTTTTGTTCAGCCGAGCCGAGTCGTTCGCTGCCAGTGGATGTGGGAGGGCGAGCGAGCGATTTTGTGCTGTAATACCCCATCGTAAATCAAGGATCTCCCTTTTCGGCACGATTCTAGTCGGTACCGATTCTTATCCTTCGTGTTTTTGAGTGTATCAGCGTGCCTGGCCCCGCCGCGTGTACAAAGAACATTTCCAATCTCTTTCACACTGCTTCATCAGAACGGGTCCCCATAAGGCGAAGGGTGAGGGCTCCGATGAGAGCTAAAAGATGCATGGGAGACATCGCTTAGTAGGCCTATTCTTAAAATTGTAACATCATCTTCATGTTGATCTACTTGGTATAACTCTAGGGAGGACAACTTGCGAACAGGATTGTAGTTTATTTTAAAATCGATTTTAGTACATCGCACTCTTGAGATCTAAAGCAAGATGAAAAATCTAATACATCTCAGACTGGTTGCCCACCACCACAAGGATACAGTTCGGTACACTTTCCATTCCCAAGCCCTATCAGAGCCGCACTCATGCACTTTAACGCGAAAGAAGATATGTTACTCGACCGCTGCTTGTACCGTGCTAGCCAGGATACGCCGAAGCTACAAAAAAAGGTTAGTTATGTTCGGAAAGTTAGTGATGTTAGTGGGAGTAGTAAAAACGTAATGGGTTCAACCCAACGCATTACCTACCTCCAAACGCTGATCCAATATCCATGGATGCTGGTAAGCGTGCGGGAAAATCGGTTCGCTTTGCACAGACACGCCTGCAGGCAGAGATCCCGCCGCCGTTCCGGTCCACCCTTGGCGATGGTATCGATCGAATCGACCACATACATTGCCAACTGGTTCAGTTCACGCGCCCTACCCGACCCTTCGACGTGCAGGGCACGGGCAAATCGGCGTCCCTCTTCCTCTTCCACCTCGACCTCCGAGGTGGTCGGCAGTATCATCATGCTCGAATCACTTTTCGTCATCGTGATGCACATGATCACCTGCAGTATGAACATCCCGAACGATAGGTACGCGAGCGTTGTTAGCGCTATATCGAACAGATCCTTCAAACCGATCAAACTCTTGTCGATCGATTTTTCTTCGTACTCAACTACCGGTGCTGCGTGGTGATGGTGATGGTGGTAACCGTAATCGCCACGAGACGCTTCGTAACCATCCGCTTCTTCGCCTTGCAGCAGACCCCGCTGGTACTTGGACTGTCTTAGTTGGAGATCGTGTGTGCCACCACCTCCACCGTACTGACCACCGTAACGATCGTAGCTGGCGGAGGCACCACCCTGGAGGGTGCCGATTTGCTCCGGCTGCATAGCGTACCCGGTGATGATACCTTCGTCGAAGTACTCTTCCTGCGCTAGTCGTGGGTTCGAAGTGGGATGAAACGATTCGGACACCCGATGTATGGTGGCGTGATGAAGATGGTTGCGATTCAGCGTATCATTCACCAGCTTGCGTGTGGAGAGGAAGTTTTCGTAAATGTCGTCCAGTGTTGAGGTCCTGCGTGTGCAAGAGTAAGAGGGGAGGTGGGCATATATGGAGTAGAAAAAGATTTTATAAGGGTCGTACTACTTACTTGGTGAGCCACTCTTTGTATCCAGACGAGCCAGGATCGTACAGCATACCGTCCGTAGGATCCTGCGGTCCGTTCATCACTAACGGGGAAGCACTGCTGCTGTTAGTCATCGCCGAGCTCATCCGCTTGAATAGCTGCGATTGCGACGGATACACGTTGATGATGCGCTTGGCAAGGAAACCCTTGCAGCGATACAGATTGATCATGGTGCTTAGACGAAAGAGAACCCAAAGCTGTACTCGAGAGTATACATTTTTACCGAACTTCAACAATTACCGATGAAATTCCAGTGTGGAAAGTGCACTACTGTAGCTTGCATCGTTAACAAGCTCGTTCAATGGCAACTCCTCTGTCAGGTCCGATTCTGTACGACTTTCGGCACCCTTATCCTGCTCACAGCCGTCCACCACACACGCACCATCCATCATCAAGTAGGTAATCGGCATCAGCTGCGCATTCAATATACCGTCAGCCGATATCGTTAAGTCCTCGTCTAATCCGATCTCTACACAACGGCCGACTGATACTTCCAATAAAATCACACCCACTAGCGTTAACCAGCTAGCAGTACGAACCATTTTCTGATCACCTAACAACATCTTTTGCTTGCCAGCGTCAGCTATCAACTGTCGCTCGACACCTTCTTACAACGTTTTTGTGTAGCCCAGACATGAATTATGTCGCCCACAAGTGCATTTGTTTGAAATGGGATTTGTGCATCATGTGCATCGATGCATTAATTTGGAACCGAATGCCGTTTCCGGTTGTGCGTGTTTTCTGTTTCTAGCAGACACACACACCGTTGCTACCTTTTGTCTTAGGGGCATAGACATGTTGATTCCGTTGCCCTAATTGTCTAGGGAAAAGTGTATGACAATTATAATGCATGCGTGCGCACATTGCTGCGCTGATTGTTGTCCATAAAGCAGCAATAACAAAACGAAGGTAGTGTAAATCTAAGGTAGTGGGTCTTCACTTTGGCACAGGTAGTTCTTATTTTGCTTTAAAGTCCGTAGGAATCTTTTCCTACCATTCCTGGCTAGTTTGCCTTGTAAATCGATAGTCAGTTCTGCGTACTGTGAAACAGTCCAAGTGCGATTGTATCTCTGCACCACGAAGTCTCTGGTCCGTACCACTAAGCTAACGGATCGGTCAAACGATCGAGTTTACACAAATGAGCGTCAAGACCTGACATGCAATAGTCCTTCAGGACCTTCATGAGTATTTATGCTATTGTATGTAAAATATCTCTCAAGATGATCTCTGGTAATCATCAAAAAAAATTGAACACCACTAAAACAAACTTCAAGTCAATATTTTGTTCCATTGAATGAACCACAAGCAGTGTTTGACATCCCTGATGGCGATCTTCAGATACATGGTTTGCAGACAAATCGCATGATGGCTTAAGGACGTTGTTAATTGTACTGTATTGTGTATAAAGGTTGAAAGGTACTTTTTGTACAGGGTGTCAACGTAGAAGTGATACGCTTTGTTTATGTAATAATGTAAGCGCAAAGGTGAAGGATTTAATATAAATTAAATGAAAAGCAAGTTTAGTTCTATTTTATTTTTATTCATTTATTATTAAGTACGATAAATAAATGAAAATAAAGTAGTACTAAACTTGCGTTTCATTTCATGTATTTGAACGGTTATCTTCGACTTTTACGTCTATTTAAATTTTAAACCACCGGTAGAAATGTAGGATAGAATGTTCATACTACGATGGGTTTGAAGCGAAGCAGGTGTAACTTTTTAAAGGGACAAGAAACTGATTTTAAGACGATTGTCGTTAGAGAAAGCCATAGCATAACGGTGACTTCAATTTCACTAGCGCGCATCGAATCATTTTAAATGAAACATTTTTCAAGGCAGTAGGGGTAATAATCGTTGCATAATCGTTTCTTTACATCGTGAAGCAGCAGACTCTATTTAGATGTATATACCCCATGCCAACATCGACGATGCAAAGAACCAGATTAAATGATTGCGCAACAAGGACGACGCTTTTCGGACGGGTTAATATCCTACAATATGTCTAAATGTAAGTAAGAGATGGTATCTTATAATATATCGCAATAATTCATCTTTAATCGAATGATAATACGTACTCTACACGTTATAAATGAAAAACAAATAAAATATGTCCTTACATAGGCTCATCCCGTCCTCCTTCCCCTTTGCTGTAACTTTTGCTCCTCTTCGTTTTCCTCTTCACATACACACACATACCTGATTTGCGACACAAACACCACTAGAGTACACACACACTCATCATCACAATTGCGAGCAGAATGTTTGATGGATAGTAGGTTAGTACCACAGGCAATAGCTGGCTATGCCCGCCCCATTACCCGACCGGAAATGGTCACTCTTCGGCGTGCGGCAGATTCCGATTCGGAATGAAACCACCCAGCTCCCGGTCAACACCACCACCACTCTGTTCGTCCTCACCACCCCGACTAATCGTTGCCATCACGTACACGATACACACAAAGCCCAGCAGTCCCGTCGCAACCAAAAACCACGTCTTTCGCCAAACGGGCCGCGCAGAAGGTGCGTAAAGCCGGCGGGACCAGCGGGAAAATATTTCCTTCGGCGTGCGCCGCTTGTACTTGTTGTCGTCCCGATCCGATCCACCAATCGGTGGTTCACGGGCGAGCAATGTCGTTCGACGGCTGTTTGCTAGAAAGGTTCATGGATAAGTGAGTTAGGCGCGGTGTTTCTGGATGCTGGTTTCTTACCAATATTAACATATGGATCGAGATTTAGCACCGAATGGGGTGTTTCGGGACGCTCTTTGCTAGACGAAGAAGCATGGTTCGTGCTGTTGCTACCAATACCCATTACCCGATTTTGGGTCACCGCCATCCCGTGCACGTCACTGTATCCCGTCGCCATTTGCCGCTGATTTGCCATCAGCTCCACTGACGGGTTCGATAATGCGTCCGGATGCTTCTCATCCATAATCTGCAAAGATTGATAGACAATTTGTATAGCTGCCTTACAAAAGTGTTGTGCGTACTGAGTAAGAGTGAGTGAGTAATTTTTCTAATGAATGCTTTAAATCAACTCCTCACAAAGTGGTTTTACAACTCATCAGGGATTCCTATCGAAAAGAGTATTAAAACACTTTTAGGATTCGAATGTACATAGACTTATGCAAACTGTTTTGGAGTACCAGGCGAGGGTTTTGAGGTTGGTTTTGAGTTAGGGGCCGCCTCCAAACTCCCCGAAAGAGTTTTAAAAATAATAAAATCCCAATAGGGATTGAGTGCGTGTGAATGAATTCCTTGCAAAGAGTTGTTATTCTCATCACTAGTATGCTGTGTTTGATGTATACCAACGGTAAGCCAAGCTCATTCCGGCCCCAGTTCACCTGGCCGAGTCGTACACGCAGCACGTCCGCTACCGGCGACACCAGATTGCTGGGCGGAAACAATGGTTCGCTGCAGATCGGACAGGTATGGCCACCGGGGGCCGTATTTGGGGGTAGCATTTGCTGGCGGGCATTGAGACACTTCCAGTGAAAGACATCTGGGGGAGGTGAACGAGGAAGAAGGAGAAAAACACATCGTTAGGAAAAATGCATCCACAGGAGGTTCGTGGTGAGCCAACACGTACGGTAGCATATGAGTCGGACGCAATCGTCACTGTCGCGTGGACTGCCACAAAGGGTGCAGTTGGTGTCGAAATCGCTATCCTTCAACCACTGGATGTATGACTGTACGGTGCACTGTCGCAGGAAAAAGATGGAAGTGTACAAACAAACAAATTTATATGAGAAGTCGATAATGCCGATGCCAGGATACACAGTGCTGCAATGTTTACCTTCGTGTGGTTCACTACCATACAGTTTTCGCATACGTTCACCCGATGTTCGAAGCAAAATTGCGTCGTTACCTGCCGCTTGGGACACTTGCAAAGACCCATTTTCTTGCTCGGTTAAACCGGTTGTTGGTGATGCTTTTAAAAGTAGTTTCTTCGGTTCGTTACTCCGGCCCCTTATTGCCTTGTTTGTAGGCGATCACATCGATACCGTATATATTGCCTCTAGCCACGTCTCGGTCGGTCTTTCTGCTAGAGATTATCATTCGCCGTCAAAGGGATGGTTCGCTCTACCAGCGGGTTGGATCATGTGTGAGTGTGACAGCGAGTACTGTCAATCCGCGCTGCAAAGGGAAATGTAAACAAAACTGACAGAATTCAAAGGGCTCTTTGTTTTTGTTAATAATTTGAGATAAAATTATGCAAAATTTACTAACTTAATAAATGTTTCTTAATGCGAACGCTTATTTTTTTAACCAGAAGCTTTTATAAATATTGTTCCAAATTTGTATCGCTGTGATGCTGTCTGACTGTCGATCGATAGGAACGGTTACGTGAGGTTCACACTGCCACGCTCATTCGGCCAGTGCACAAAGCCGACAATCGAAGGGCGTGTCTGCACACAAGCGCTTCATTTGAATTATTTGTGCCTATTGCGGGAAACCAGCAAAAACTTCATATTCCAGGCAGCCGGGACTACCGGGGTACAGCCAGCAACTTTTAAGGCTTATAACTTTGTTATCTGTGCCATATTCTGTTGAAAGTTAAGTTATCTCTTCTGTTTTCGATTAAATTAGGTCGCAATTTAAAAAAATAACGCACAATCAAAATAACTAACGTTGATGGCCTTTCAGTAACGGTTTTTAATGAAACAAAAATACCTGTAACTTCTTATTTACTAGTAAAAAAATTCTGAAAACTACTCATTAGGAGTGTGACAAAATTGTCTAATAGCTGAGCGTTTCATTGTTTTCATATTTTAGGAGAAATAAAATGTCATCTTTGAAGTACCATACCTTGAAACGACAGAAAAAAAAAGAAAATTTACAGATAAGCATAGCTCCAATTTGCTCACATAAAACAAATTTCAAGTCTACAGGTCTATAGGAGAAAAAAGCAATTAAAATCGATTCGGCAACCCCGGGCTATCGGGTTTCCTGGCATTATGGCATTTTGATCATATTTGAAATCTACAAAGTTAAATTATTTTTATTTTTATTTCAGTATTATGACTCGGTGCCGTAAAATCAGCTCTTCCTGAGCTGATTTTGTACAAATTTCTCAAGACATAATTTTCAAGCATTTGGAAACAAGTTTCTTTTGGTGTTTTGTAGTTGATTTGCTTCAGAATTTACGGTTTTATATGTAAATTATTATCTCAATTGTTATTATTAAATTAGAAGTAAAATTAATAAAAATGACAATAAGAAGCAATGCAAACTGCTTCACAATTTAGTGGAACTTTAAAATCAATTTATTTGATAACATTTATAAAATTTTATTCATAGCATCCGCCAAAAGGCTATATCGTGCACAAGCATTAAATTTAATCTAACCTTGCTCCTGCCTTTTCTTACTTTATATAGCAAACCAGATTGCGGAACGTTAACGGAATCTAATTCAAGGTAAGAATCTCTTATAAAACAAAACAACTTCCTCAGTTCAGCGGATTGAAAGGCTCGGCGTTTGCATCATCTGTACACGTATATAATTTGGAATGAACGTAACATAATATGGCTCAATTTCGCTACATTTTTGCGATCACAAATTAACGATACAGTTCGCTTTTTCTTTTGCAAGTATCACTCTCTAAATTGTTGTTGACATAAACAATTGGTACGAAGGAAAAACAAACTAAAACCCTATATAAAACAATGATAATATAACCTTACTTCCTTCTTTAATAATCAATACAAGAAAATCTTTACATTGCCCTAATTTCCAAGGGGAACTAACACACTTGTTGTAAAAGATTACACACTTAAAAAAATAAATCTCCACTAGGCAAAATGTCGTCCTTATACTGACTGTAGAGAATACTCGAATACCACAGTATTTGGCTAGCGAAATCGAACCCTCCAAACACATGGCCAATGAACGGAGAGTCCCGAGTTCTGTTTGGAGAAGTGGAAGGGAGGGGGAGGAGATTTGGGAGAAATGACAGAGCAATGTTAACAAACGAAAAATTGAAATATCTTACCAATTGCGTACCTTTTCTTGAAACTATGATCCACCAGCGTGATTGCCCACCGTAAGCTGGACCGGTCACGCTTTGGCTCGCACCCAATGTACGCCGTCATTTGGGTGAGATCAATCTTCATCACCTCCTCGTACCCTTTATCCTTCTTTTCCATCTTTTTCAACACCACCAGGCCACGGCCGATCAGCTGAAGCTGATAGTTGCGCAGGGCTTTCGTCCTCCGTTCGGCAAACTTTAGCTCCATCGTAGGCGTCAGGACCGGTGCCTTCTGGATGGTTCGGTACACATCGTTAAGCGTGGTCGTCGGTTTGAGCGTTAGATAGTTATTTTTTCGATCCGCCTCGTCCCAGTACGTCCACCTGTGATTTGGAGGAAAGATAGTGTGTTAGTGTTAGTAATTCCAGCAGTACAAAAAAACACCATTCACCACCCCGGGGACAGAGCTGTCTGGGAAATCATACCGAACGACAATCTCGAGAACTTTCTCGCTGTAGTGTATCGGGCGGACGAGCGTATCGTTTGCGATCACCTCGTACAGTGTAAGCTTGTACCATGGATGTTTGGTTTTTGATGCCAGCTCCTTGCATATATCGGCGGCAGTCTTCGTAGGATTTACGTCCACATTCACTTGCGCTTTGTCCTGTTAAAAAAAGTAAATAAATTTGATTTATTATTGGTACATATTTTGATTTAAGATTTTGTCTATTTAATACGACATGACGAAAGAGGAAAATACGACATGTTCCATACTTTAAGGATTTGGTCTGTCTTTACAGGTTCTATCTAAGAAATTGAGGTCTAATAATGAAGTAATTGCTGAAACAGAGGCCTATTTGAAACTAAACGAACTACAAACTATATTTTAACAATGGCTTCGAACACATAATGGATCGCTACAAGCACTGTTTCACCCAAAAGGGGGTAGGTTAAGTTGAGGAAACAAAATGAATCTGGTCAAAAATCATCCTTCTATCGTGGTTAGGACTAAAGACATATCTACCCACCAAAAATCCTTAATCCTAAAATTCAAAGCTTTTCGGTTAAATTCTCTCAAATAAACGACACTCCCCAGTATACATGGCAACAACTCTTATAGAGAAAAAAAACCTCTACACTTACCTCCTTTCCAACACTATTCTTCTTCCCAGCAGCACCACTGCGCAGCCCTTCCTCTTCCGGCGCATTATCGCAATCGATCGTAATCCATACTTTCAAATCACCCGAATGTTTGACGGTGTCAGAGAGATTTTCTGCCGCCGCATGATACTTCTTTAGCACCGACAGCATCAGTTGCTCCCGATACAGCTCATCTGCTCCGACTGGAAACAGGCTGCTGTACAGGCGGATCAAATCCGCAACCACGTCCGCATCCTGCTGATGATACCCACCGCCACGCTCCTGCACCGTATTTTGGCTCGCGTTCGCAAGCAACACCGAGCCCCAGATCATGGCAAGGTTCGGCACACCCATACGATTGTGCTGCTCGAGCGATGCTATGAAGGCGAGATGGCCGAGCAACTTTTTCAACGTACAGTACTCGATACGGGGCAACCGCTCCAGCAACTGCCGGTACGAGTCTAGCTTCAACTGGTGTCCATCTTGCGCACCACCGCTAAGCGTACCGATCGCAACAAACGATGCCGCGTAACTACCGAAAAATGAGCCCGGTAGTTCGCGGATGAACTTTTTCAACGCCCCTGCCACATCGTACTCATTGTACTCGTTGCGCGTCAACTGAACGTTGAACGCGTCCTCGTTGAAAAGCTGCAGGATGCGCACTACCGCTGACTGGGAGCCGGACTTCCGGTAGATACCCTCCGACATTGAGCCATGCGCGTAAATGAAGTTGATACACTTGTCTATTAGCACGGGTACGTCACCGCGCGTTAGCTGCTGACTGTGCAGGGTCGGTCCATTTTTGTGTGCCACCTGACGGATCACTTTATGCCAGATTTGTGTTTCACGTGGTGATCCCATCACGAAGTAAAGTGTCGTGTACGGTGGACAGTCAATGAACAGACTCGGCCCAGACTCGACGTACAGATTGCCGATCGTGCTCGGCTCATTTTCAACCACCCCGATGCAGCGAGCCTTTCGAAGGTCGAGCTCTTCCAGCCGATCGTCCGGAAAGCTGTACAGATACAGCTTACGTTTCGCTAGCAGCAACCAAGCACCGGACCATGCCGCCGAAACCGATTTCTTCGCGTAACACCAACCGGCCCGTAAAAACTCGCGCAACAAATCACACTCCCCACCGAACACATCCGTGACCGATTGTAGAATTTTAGCCATCCAAAGGTTGCGATCGGACCGTTTGTGCGTACCGAACATGTACGACTGGCGCACCAGCTTCACGTTTGCCGACGTACCGCTCGTTATCAGTAGCTCCGGATTGGTGGACATGGATGCGGCGGCCAGCGCAGATGTACCACTGCCAGCCAAACCTGCCGCCGACGAACTGACACCCTTCGGCACACCGAGAACCACCTCGAAACAGTGCAGATCGAGCCGTCCTTCGCCGGCAAACTTGTGCTGCAGGATGCTCTGTACCGAGAGGATGTGCCGAAGGTGGAGCGCTTCCTTCGGCAGGGTTTGCTGTGGATCGAGATAGGTTTGGAAAATGCGCTCGCGCAACACTACCGACCGGGGGGAAAGTTCGTTCAGTACGTCACCGATCTTGCCGGAGGGAAACTTCAGCACGTGCCCTTTGTGTGAGATGAGTCGCTCGGTTAGCTTCGGTTTCGGGACCATCTCGAGCGTCGTTAGCACGTTGGAGGAGGATTGTTCACCGGTGCTAGCTTTGTTGAAGCTAGGCTTCCGTTTTAGTGCGTTTAGCAGCTTGGTGGCAACGCTCGGTGACTTGCTGGTGGACGCAGCAGCAGCAGATCCGGCAAGACCACGCTCGAAGAGAGGATCGGTGCCACCGATCGCTTCAAAATAGGTGGGCAAATAGGACGTTCTGGGATCGTCGACCGCCGCCATTGATTGCTCTCCACCTTCGTCTTGTGCCAGAAACGGTTTTTTTGAAACTTTCGCAATCGGATCGGCATCGGCAGTCTCATTGACGGGATCAACAGTGACGCGTTTCCGGTACCGCTCGGTATTGTTAGCAATCTGGCCTTGTGCGTGCGGTTGTTCCTCATCAACCACGTACCAGCTCGTTTGTGGTTCACGTGGATAGCTCAAATCAACTGGGCCACCACCCTCATGCATCTCATCGCCGGCAGTAGCTACTGACGCAAGATGAGGTTCAATAAATCGTTCCTCGAGCTCCACCAGATTATCCACACTGCCGGTAGGAAGGTTAAGATTTTGATGTATAATTTGACTCACCACCGGCTGTTCCGCAGTACTCGTTCTGCTTTTTCGACGCGCCGGTTTAGCAGGAACGGCACGCACCGGTGCTGCTGCTGCTGCTGCTGCTGATACTCCCGCGGAAGACGAAGTCCCGGACACAAACAACGAATCGGACCGTTGCGGTGGTTTCGGGCAACGATCCGCCATTGAGACACGCTTCGTCGGCATGCGGCTGTACGATTCCTCGCCAAGCAGATTTTCGATCAGTGCCAAATTGCCGCACGTTCGCTGCTCACTGATGCTACCACCAGCCAACGGATCAAACTCGTCTATAATATCCGCAATCGAAACCTCGTCGTAATCGTGCCGCAGCCGGTGGATGCTTTCGTCCTCGCCGATCGGTACCGGACGCAGCATCGCAAGCTGATCAGCTATTGGCAACATTGCCCGATACGGTTCGACACTATTCTCGTACACCGGTTCCGGTGTACTTATGTGCGAAAGGCTAATCTCCTCCTCCTCCCCTTCCTCCTCCTGTACCTCCTCTTCATCTCCCACAACCCCTGAACCTCCATCAGTGTTGGTGCTGACATCGTAAAAATTCCACGATTCTGAACGTAAATTTTGCTGCCGGGGTTCCTCACCGATTGAAAGACGGCGCGAAAATATACGGTGCCGCGATGGAGCTGTGTCAGCAACAGCAGCAGCAGTTTTTTCGCGTATCCGAATACTTTCGTGTACGGTTGTGTTGTCCTCTTCGGAGCCACCACCACCACCACCAATCGACAGTAAGCTGCTGCTCGAGCTGGAAGAAATCGTTGGCCGGGATATAATGTTTAGCTTCCCGTACAGTCCATCAGTCGTATCGGTGGGTTTCGGTGGACCAACGTAAAATATTGATTCGTACAGATTGGATTCACTTTTGTTTTTGCTGGTGCGCGCCAGTGGCCCTGGCGAGGGCGGCTTTACGGACTCATCATTGTTGATGCCCCGATTTCGCTTCGGTACGATACGGCTGTACAGACTTTGGCTAGCGGGTGCATTCCGTTCGAAGCGTGCCCGTGCATTTTCCGACCCAGCAGCAGCAGCACCACCACCTTCCGACGATGCTAGGCTGCTGCTGCTGACGCGCACGCTACCACTGCCACCGTGCGATGACTGTGCTGGGGAGCTGGAGATCGATTCGGGCGATCGGAGCACGTGGTTGCTCTTCTTCGGTGTATCGTACGTAGCCTGCACGTGTGAGGCATTGTTCATCAGTGGACTATCGAAACGAATCTTCCCCATCACACCACCATCCGGCGACGCTAGTGACCGTGGTCTGGACGCTCCGGAGGATGACTTCGGACTGCTTGCTGCTGCTTTTGGCTGGTCCGTTGCCGGTAGTCCCGTCTGGTCTTCGGACGACTTTTCGGGCTTCATACCTTTCAGCAGCATCCCAGCCGCACTCTTGCGCGATTCCTGGCTCCACGCGACCAGACTCGTGCCAGTATTGCGCACATTGTGGGCAACCTTCTTCGTCTTGTGCGCAACCCGCTCACCGATCGATTCGGTTAGCATACGCGATGCCGTACCGATCGTTTTGAACAGATCTCCCGGTGAAAGGGTTTTGTATTTGCCCTCCCCAGTACCACTACCACCACCACCCGCCGTAGTGACTTCCTCTTCCGGTTCACGCAGCTCATTATTAAGCTTCAAATCGCGCAGATTATCTGTGAGCAGTAGTTCCGGCAATGTCCGGACGGTGCTAGCAGCCTCATTCGGTGGAGGATCTTTGTTTACCGGCTTTTTACTAGCACCTTCACTGGCAGGTTTACCTGGGCTTGGTGGTGCTGGACGTATGATAACTACGTTCTGGTAACGCTCGTCATCACATTCGGTGGACTTACCTACCGTTTTCGAACGCTGCTCCCCGTCGTCAAATATCACAACCTTCGAACGCTGTCTCGGAGCCGGTACGGGGGTGCTAACCGGTGGTGGAATGATTGGCTCGGCTATGGCTACATTGACGTACGCCGTCGCTGGCGATGATGCGCCTGCCGGTTCTTGCTGCTTCACATGCTGTCTTGGGCGCGGCAATGGTACGGGAGTTTGCTGAGCTGGTTTGCTGCTGTCGCTTAAATTGTTCTGCTGTTGTTGCTCCATCATCCTCAACTCAAACCTCTACACTAGAAGCATGCGCGGCGGCGGCGGCGTCTTGTGTCGGGGATGGCCGCGCGAGAACCTAAAAAAAACAAAAGACACAAGTAACTGTAGTAGTGTAGAACACATTACGCACCATGCTACAAGATAAACCGCTAGTTGCACGATGAATCATCATCGTGCTAGAGGAAATCATTTCGTACGTGTGTGTGTGTGTGTGTGTGTGTGTGTGTGTGTGTGTGTGTGTGTGTGTGTGTGTGTGTGTGTGTGTGTGTGTGTGTGTGTGTGTGTGTGTGTTGTATAAAGCAAGAATGTACAATTACTGTCTCGTGAAGGCTTTCTCTACATGCTTTGGTCATTCCCTTTTATCAACAATGCTTCTGGTGCACGGAAGTTACAAAAACCGGAAGTGGAAACCTAGGAAAAATTCGCTTCGCAGCTGTGGAATTTTGTAATCAGTACAGATTTATAGAAGCAGTAATTAGAACTTTTCCACTACACGTTTGAAAAATTCCACTGAATGATTCAACAGTTCCATACCATCGATCGAAGCCCTCCAAGAAATTCACACGATCCAATCCATTGATGAAAACCAAAAGTCGTGCATGTTATCGAATTCTTATATTTGATCAAAATTTTCTACTCCAACACCTTATGTCTCATGCGTCATACTCTGGGGGAGTTGGTTGGCTTTATATGTAACTAAAAATTAGCGCTATTACGTCCAATTATGAGTCGAGAACGGTCGAAACGGGATCTCTCTTTCGGGATATAACAATCGTACTGCAAACGTTAGGTTCAACATCACCAAATCGTTATTAAGTTATCGATAAAACAAACGCCTGTCCCCGATATCACCTGCTGGTTCAATCTTCTTATCGCACATATGATAACGGCGAGGGTACAACGCATGAAGCGCGCGCAGCACAAAGAATCCACATATCATAAGAACTGGCAGCATTTTTGCTATCGTTTGGATAAGGGAGCGGGTGGTGGTGATGACACTTTACATTCTTGCTGGATGAATTATGATTCGAAAAACGGTGCAACTGGTTCACATTCCGAAAAACAATCGATTGCTACTATGGAGCATTTATCTATAGCATTTCTATTCAAAATAGCTTAAAATTCGATTTGTTACTCTTATGGGAAGGGTCGACAAAATCTGAAAGCAAACTCGTGAGGGCGTAGGAGGCTAAACTAAACGGATGATGTAGATGACGAGTTTTTTTTTCCTGCTGGTGAAATATGGTTTGAATTTCCGAAGAGTGCGGTGCAACTTCTAGAAGAGCTCGCTCAGAGTCCTCAGTCTATGGAGGTGAAACCTCCCGGTAGCTCTCGAGCTTCACTACCTAACACAACTGACGACCAATTGTAATTCACGCTATACCCAAATAGGACCTCGTCGTGACTACAACATTTAAAGGCAAAAATAAATATCAGATTGGGGAGCAGTTTCCCTTTGGCTTCCCTACGGATCTCATACTACACTAGTGCTTCTTTACTGCGTTGGAAGGATTAAGGGAAATCCTCGCCGGATTACCATTAAATACTTCTCCTGGCAAGTCCAACATAAAAGGTTAACACTTCGACCTGAACGAAACTGATGACGCTCGTCGTCCTGGACCGCCCTGGTGCAGATTGCAGATTGTGCCAGATTGCATCAAAAGACAAGGAGACCACAGCCTCCAGAGCTCCGCATCACATCAGATTCGTAGATGAACCCTGGCGCTATGAACAGGAACAGGACTTGGAGGTTCCGGACCGTATCGTCGAATCGTCTGGAATCAGTTCCACTTTTTTGCCAAATTTTCCCATCTGCCGACTGGCTTCCCTTTCTATGCACGAACTGTGGCCCGGGCCCATGTCTCCTCTTACTCGATCAGTCTTCCATCTACTTACCAACAGAGTTAACGGTGGAACGGCAGTATTTAAACGAATTTCTTTGTTCACTTTGTTCACTTCATTTTCTCCTCCCAAACTCTTCCCGTTCCATCGTTGGTGGTCCTTTTGTTTAGATCTCCTGGAATGTGTAAGCAAGCAGGAGAATACAATAGTGATCGTACAAATAAGCGGAAATCTGCACGGTGGCTCTGGTAGGTGTCGACACGTGTTGATTGTGGCGCAGGTACAATATAAAGCACAGGTTGCTCGGAGGGTGGATTTGAAAAAAAAAGGCTGTGGATGGCTTTTATTTAACACCGACGCTAATTTCTCGCAAGAGCTTGGTCGTGTTTGTTAATTCGTGGGATATACACTGGAACACACGCTTTGTGCGCGTATTTGATGAAATCCGTATGCAAACAACGTTATTCAAAAATCATTTCCAGCATGACACATATCGTGCACGTTCCTGTAAAGTTGTGTGTGATTGTGTTTGTGTTGATACGAGAAGCACTCCTCCCCGTCCCGTCTCCACACACAGATCGGGCGTCGAATAGCTGGTTTATGATTCATCTATGTTTTCCACATAAAAAGCCATTATCCGCTCGCGCACACTTCGTTTAATTTAATCCTATTGACAGGTTAGTCACTCACTTCACTCCATTTGGTTATTGCTCGCTTCATCCCACTTACACCACAGGGACGGTGCGCCTAACGAGGCAAGGGAACGCATTTATTAGAAACAAGCAAACCCCAAATGTATTCCTTTGGCAAACACTAATACGCAACTCTATGTCACCTTTATCTAGATCGAGCACACACCCGTTAAGCCACAGATAAATCACATTGCCACTGAATTTTCTATGTTTTTCGTTATTATATTCGTTATCGGAACACAACTATTACAACGCAAAAATTAAAATAATTTCCTGACACACCAGGGCACAGTTTACTCGAGTAACACTTACGCCTTATATTACACTCCCCTCGGTATCACTGGAGAACGTGCACTTGCCTTCACACTGTCTACAAGACTGATCGACAAACTGGACAATCGCAAGCTCCCGCTCCCGGGTACCTGGACACAACCAAAAAACCTATCCCCCAGCTTTCCTATAGCTGCGCAGGTGGTAACAGGTACCTTAAAATCGGCACACCAAACAATAATGCGTTCGCAGCTGCGCACTGCCGACTCCAGCAACGGCAACAACAAAGCAATTCCTGGGAGTTGGTCAAATTTCCTTTTCTGCAGGCAGAACAACAAGGTGTGGTAGTGTGCGTGTGCAAGTGCTGCAACTAAAAGCGGTCGGTACATGGACGCAAGTTTGTTCCGGGTGCCATCTTGGATTGTTAGATGGGATGCTTGGGAGAGTATGTTTGTTGAGAACATTTTTCGTTTTAATTTAGCTGAAAGAAGTATTGCAAAATATTTTTATTGGTAAATGACTTGTGAAGGCCTCCCCTATCCACCCTTTCCCCTTAAATAATATTCGCACAGTACTGTGGAATGTCAGATTTATTGATGGTGTTAGGTATTGTGTTTTGCATAGATTTTGGCGTTTTTCCATAGTGGCGAATAAATTTCGACATCAAGGGAACTTCCCAAATCTTTTCGCACAATTTATTACACATTTGAAAGAATTTAAAGTAATTAGGCCAGGCCATTCTACCGGAATTGAAAAGAAAGATAAAAATCTGAATTACAAAAATGACAGATGTGATTCAATGTAGATCCCGAGGTGCGTGTATACGCGACCTCATACCGTTGACAGCTCGCAGAAAAACATATGCATCTCATGTATATGTAGCCAGCAGTCGAACGGGTAGGACGGTGGGCTACCTTTGCTGCAGAAGAATTCGGTCCCCTTTTCGCCCCACCCTCCCCCGGTAGGGTAAGTAACCGGCAAAGGGTTATAGGGTCAAGTCTGGGACGACATCCACAATCTAATCTGAACCAGCTGTGTGGACGGTGCGTCCGGACAATTGCTTGCTCTGCTAACCAAGGATGGAAGGATGAACCACGGGTGAGCCCAAACGCGATGACCACCTAATAGTACGATTGGTGCATTCAGCAGCGAGCGAGAAGAACTAGCATTCGGTTCAACCCTCATCACACTGGGGGAGGGGAGGAGGAAACAAAAGAAAAAGCGTTGCTGTGAAAGTGGGCAAGGCAAACACGGATGGGTGAGTTTTATATACAGACCGTTTCTTGTTTTTGTTGTTTGCAGTTGGAAGCTTCGCAGGCAGGGAAAGATAAGGTGCTTAGTTTCATAATGATCTACTGTGTAAACAAACATTTCCAAGCAAAGCAAAGTGTTGCCGGATCTTGTCACAAGGCGCGGGTCCAAGCAATAAGCTCTGGGGGGTTTTGGGCGTTGGATTGTTATATGTATATAATGTGTGAATAATAATCATGTATATATGTTAGCGATTGCATTAAAACATTAAAAAAATATATTTTAGGAAAGCTGCGCAACGCAAATCACTGCAAATTAGGAGGATTCATCCCTTCTTAACCTAAACGCCCCACCATTCTTCAGTGGCCTAATTTGTTAGTAATCGTTTGTGCTGTTTGGCTTAATCGACACACACACCCAACCACCCGGCACATCCAGGATGCGTTTCAACAAACAGGAACTGATCACACTAGCGACGCAACCGAGCAACAAGTTTGAAAAGGAAGGTCCACTTCACGTCACGGAAAAGCAGGAGGGATTTTTCCGCAAAACAGAAGGCAAGTTCGACAGACATTTTTGTAAATGTTTTTCAAATTAACTGTGGGTGGATTTCATGTAACCGTCATCCGTGAATCGTGTTCCTTTCGGCTCGGTTTACAGTTTCGTGCTAATCTGGGTTTTGTTTGTGTTCACAAATGAAGGGACCGGGTGGGACAGAGGTAAATTTTTTATCGCATACAAGGCACCCTAGTCTGATTTTTGGACGGAAAATCATCTTTCAACAAGTTTAGCGTAATTTTCCCCCTTTATTGTTCAGTTAATTTATATCTTGTTTTTGTATCGCTTCGTTTCCGGAACTGATAGTGCTAAATAGTGTTATTTATCGTTTACTATTTCTCCTCGTTTTCCCTCTTTTTTCTCTCTATTTCTTATCCAATACGTTCGATTCATCGCAAACAACTACAACAACGCACGGCTACGAACAACTACTGGTCGACGGATACTTCAACAAAAAAAAAAAAAACATATCTGGAAAATCTAACTGGAGCTCCTTTCTCTCCTCCCTACAATTCATACACGGTTTCCCGTAAATTCCTGCACGCACGGTTGTTCTTACATTTTTTTCTTTTCATGGAACCTATGTTAACACATTAACTTCCCGGTGTCCTGCTGTATGAAGCTATTTTTATGGTTTTCCCCGGTCTGTCTCTCTTTCTTGAATGTGGGATTTTATGTTGATCCACACAGATGAAGCGCAAAAGCATACGAACGATCGACTCGCAAGTGGTCGTAAAGGTTTACTAAAACGCCAAAAGCCATTCAGTTGCATCGGTGGTGCATCGAATCAAGGTTCGTTTCGTTTGTTCCCTGTTACGCACCCTGTTACTAAACAAATGTTTTTATTTTTACTTCCACATTACTTCCACTAGATAACGTTGCAGGTGTCTTATATTGTAGTTTTATACTAACCTAACCCACTGAAACATAAACTGATTCCCCCTCTTTCTAATTCATTAAATCACTTTGAGGACAACAATTAACTATGGGTAGTTTTGGAACATAAAAAAACACCACGGATTAAGTGTCCCAACACTCGAAATATAGTGCTGGTTTGGTAGCTCTTGCTTGGTATTTTTTAACTAAACTCTCAACCCGTAATGGAAAGGAATTTTACATTTTGTCTACGGAATGATTACGATTTTTTTTTTCTCAAAATAATTTTATAATTGAAACGCTCATGTTATTTTTTTCTACCTTCAATTGGGATCGCAGTAAGCCTCGAACGGTGGTGCCGGTTGCGCGGCAATTTACTGTTCTACTTTAAGTCGTGTGACCCATTTTCGGAACCGCAAGGATGCATCGTGCTGGAAAAGTACAAGTGCATCACGCCGACCAACAGTGAGCAGCAGGAGTACGATGGCTATGTATTTTATTTGGGTAAGTAAAGTAAATGATAAGCAAATAAGGAAACTATATCGATTTTTTCATCGAAAATCTTTAGACGAATTTATAATAGATAGAATAATGGATGAAAGACATAGACGAGATACAAACAGGAAATATATTATGTTAATCTACCTATGAACGTGTATTTATAAAATTGAGTTCCTAGCGTTCGAGAAAAAATGCAAAAAAATGTAATAATGGTCCTCAGTTACAGGCATTTTTGAGCATAGATGGAGATAGAAAGTTGGAGGGAATAAATCGACAACGGCGCTAGACTTCACATGACAAGGGCCATGGTTCTAATACCATCCCGACCGTTTCCCCGCGGGAATGCCCCTGTGAAAACCATTTGCAGTTCAACGACGCATAAATAGGAATATTAGTTTGAATCATTAGCATACGTCAGCAGGCGTTACTTACTATCGATAAACAATAAACAAACAAAAACACCTATCTCCTTTTTTTGCAGAATTTAATGATGGTTTAAGGCAACGGTTCGCCGCCAACACACAACAGGAACGCTTCGAATGGATGCAGGCGATTGGGTTAGCCGAGTACGACATTAAGCGCGCCCAGCTCAAGTATCTTCGGGAACAAATCGACCGGCACCGGGGCACAATCCACGACGTCGATATCGATATGCTGCGCTTACAGACGGGAAAGGAAATCGGTAAGCCCTGCTCCTCCCGCATTCAATAAACTGCCATTTTTATTAAACACTGTCCCATTTCTAGATCTGAATGAAATTCCCATCTGCGAGTCGGTCATCTCATGCGACAATTTACTTTGTGACGGGAACGGTAAACCGCCGAATCCGTCCGTCGTGGTCCAGGTTACGTCGAACAATCGGGCATCCGGCTGGATAAAGTATGGCCGGACGGAGGTGATTGAGCGTAGCTCTAATCCGCAGTTTATCTGTACCATCGCCTTCCGGACGTGTGATGGGCTGCACGCGGAATCACTAATACGTTTCACCGCGTACGACGTACGGGAGAAGGTAACGCAAACGGCGGTACCGATTGGATGGGCTGAGATATCGCTCGGTGTGATAGCGGACACGTCCCGATTGCGCATACCGTTGCGTACGCAGGCGTGCGGAGAAAATGCGGGCTTTCTGACGATCGCAACCTGCACGCCGGATATGGAGCGACGGAATAATCCACGTTCGCCGATGAAATCGAGTCTTTTTGGCGACAATCAGCAGCAGCAACAGCAGCAACAGCACCAGATACAGCATCAGCAACAGTTGGGTCATCGACGCTCTCAATCACTACCGCCAAAGCTTGGCATTAAGCTGTTCATACCGCCACCGTCAAAGATTGGACTGGTCTTTACCAATCCGACCATCCACACGTACCGGCTCCATTCCGGGCTCGGCGGTGACATTAGCGTGCTGGAGGTAATGCTCGAAAGCTATCTCTGCTACTTGATCCCGCAGCAACTGCTTTCCGTGTGGATCGCACGCGAAAAAGAGCTGCTGCAGGAAATTTCCGGCATGGGCGAGCTTGGTGGCGAATGGCGCCAGAAGCAGATGGAGCTGCTCGACAAGCATCTGAAGCTGCTGAAGGATTACTCGCAGGCAAAGCAGTACCTGCACCAGCAGCAACAGCGCGGCCGATCGTTTAAGCCGAGCTGCCGTAAGGGTGACGAGACGCTTGAATTTGCGCCGGTAAATCTACATCTGCAGCGCATGTGGGCCCACAATGATACGCTCAAGCGGGCGGGCATACTGGACGTTATTACCGTTGGTGCGTTTACGCGCCATTCGGGCAAATCGAAAACCGGTGGCCTTATTAAACTGCTGCATCAGGTGAAGGAATCGCCATCGAAGAGTGAGGCACAGCACAAAGTAATGGCGGCAAATGATGCTGTGCAGGCGATCAAGCAGCTGCGCAAGGAAATTGTGGAAATTATGTCCCAGTTGCTGTACCTGGCGAAATCGAAAAATCCAAAAGGTATGCTACCGCTTTGCAGCGAGATGATGACGAAGACACGCGCCTTACTAAACATCTGGGAACCGAACCTGGTAGAGGAAGCGTTCGCATTTATCGAGCGACATCGCATTGTAGACGATTCCACGACCGGTGGTGAGGGAGGGAGTGGTGATTCGGGCACTAGAGCTGGTGACGGTACACTTTCCGTTGGAGCGGCCGGAGGTACGACACTTGCCGCTATGTCGCCTTTTCGCAAGATTACCCAGCAGCTGGGCGCGTTGGATCTGAAATCGCCCGAGCTGGAAGATTTTTCTACCCCGATGGGACCAGCGCCGGATCTGTGGCCGCAGCAGATCCAACGCACAACCAAATCCGGTACGCTCAGTGTGGTGGTGCAGCCACGTGCAGCCAAAGTCCCGGTTCCGTCACCGACGTCTTCGTTCGATCTGAGCGACACGATCGCTACCATACAGAGCAGCTTTAATCAATTGCAGAATCAGCAGGAGAGTGAGTTCGTTGAAGCAAGATCCAGTGCGACCTATTCCCTGCCCAGTCCCTGCTATCTGCCGACCGAGCAACCTTCCTCTTCCAAAGCATCTAAACCGTTCAGTGAAACGCATTTCGATGTCAACGGTGACGTAACGCTTACCCAAGCAGCGACCACTCCGAGCGTGGTTGTGGCACCATCCGGTACGACACTAACCGCAAATCAACTGTTGGAAAATAAAAACGAGCTCCTCTCGAACGTGTACGATGAGCAGGGTTATCTGATCGAGAATACTGCGATCGTGCTCGGACATAATGGAGCCTTTCTCGATACGAAGGTGATGAGTTCGAGTCCGTCGGCAAACTACTACCGCCCAACGGAGGAACCAGAGCCGCTCGATCTGACGCAATTAAACATTGAGGCAAGTGTCATGTGTCTCGTGTCAAAGGTAAAGTTTCTCTGTGGACGATGTGGCAGCCCGGCAGTACGGTTGCGCCAACCCAAGGGTGGATCCATCGGTACACTGCAGCGACCACCATCCGGAATCGAAACGCTCCAAACGTACGCCGTAGTGACGAGCCAACCGCTATCGTTACCACACGCCGCTAGCAACATGGCTACGACGGAGCCTGCTCCCGTTGTGCCACCATTGCCCGAAAGTGATCCGAACTTAGCGAAACCGTGTTCCAGCGAGATAAAACCACCAACGACACCGCATCTTAACACCAGCAAGGACTTAAACCTAGCCCTAACGCAAGCGGTCGGTGAGGTCGCCCGCAAGGTAAAGAAGGGCAACAAATTTACGGACGGCCTGGACCTTTCCGCTACCACCGATTGGGCGCTCGAACTGCGTCCGTCGATGAAAAAGCTACGCCAAGCGATGGACGGATTGCTAAAAACCGCACGCCTAATGCACTCCGTTCAACGGCTCCAGCAGGATATGAAGAAAACGAGTGCCACGCTCGCCATCATGTATCGGCGGGACGTTTGCTTCTCTCAGGCACTAACTTCCCTCGTCGCTGGCCTCATGGCAAAGCTTTGGGGTCAAAACGTGACGGAAAACTTCATCAGCCTGCTGGTACATCTTGGTCCGCTCGCGTACTTCGAAGGGTTGCTTTCATTGTACGGCAACGAAACGGACATGTGGGGCGATATGAGCGTTGCGGTAGAAGACTTAGCGACGGTAGGTTTTACGCTCGTGCGCAGCAACCTGCACCGTGACACGAAGGGTGCGATACCGTTGCCGAGGGTGACCGGATCCCGGCAAGCGCTCCGTGTGCTGCTCCCCGTGCCGGAATCGGTGTTTTGCCATCTGCCAACGAAGGAAGCGGTTAGCTTCCGGGTTACGCCCGTCTTCTTTAACATCGGTATCAATGAAAAGGCAACGGTAGCAGAAACGCTCGGCTTTACGCGGGAACAGCATCGTTCGAACTGGGACAATTACGATCGGTTGAAGCAGTATCACAGCCGTTACCGGAAGGTACCGTTCAATTTCGTCAATCCCAACTGTTCCGCTAGCCAGGACACGCCGACAAAGGTGGGTGCGTACACTACGCCGCAGAAGGAGCTGCTCGTGCCGGACCATACGGTGGTGAAGTTTTTGGAGGATATGGAAGCGGAACTGCGCGCGAATGGGTCGAAAAACTACGCCATACTGCAGCTGGCGGAGGAAGTGACACGCGCGGTACAGGGGTTACGATTTACCTCGTGCAAGAGTGCCAAGGATCGGACCTCGATGGCGGTAACGCTCGAACAGTGTCGGGTGTTGCAGCAAGAGTTTCATCTGTCGGCAGGCAACGCACAAACAGTGCTTAATACGATGCGCAGGTAAGTGCATTCGAAGAAGGGTTGTACCTATTTCAATGCGTTATCAAAATGTTATTTTGGCTAGCTTTTCCTTATGGGAGTAATCAAATAAATCTCTTTTTTTTTTCTTCGTTCTAGTGAGGGAACCCGATCAGATAATACGATGAAAAACGTTGGCACGCGGAAGTACGCGTTCAACATGCCACAAGTGCTGTCGCTGCCGGCAGTTTATCGTCCTCCAGCCGGTACATATGGAAAGGCACAAACTTAATTTCTCGTTGTGTTTTTAGAGTAAGCTAAACAACCTTTTTACCTACACTATTCTAACTCTAGGCGCGTCAAACGTACAAGTGGCTAAGATTGTTGTTTCGTTGTGAGTTTTGTTTCTATTTAAACATTTTCCTGCAATTCAGTTTTTGTTACACCATACTAATTTGTTCGTTTTGTTTGTTTTTCGATAAGTCGCGTAAAGATGCTTTATGAATAAGTACCCACATGGCTAAAAGCAGGTGTTATGGAATCCGTTTTATTAGTACTACTGTCATTATTATTATTATTACTTAAAAGAATTTAGAAGTGGTAAAAAAAATGATGAAACTCATTGTTTAAAACATTAAAAAAAAACTCCTCCTCATTAACACTTTTCAGTTCTTTATCTCGCTACTCATACTTATAAAGCATTTATACTTGTACTTGTGTTTATAACAGGTTATAGTAGGTATTTGTGAATTTTTAATTAGTTGCAATCAAAAACATCAAGGTTTAAAAAAAAGTTGAGACATAAAAACAGAAATAAAAAAATACCGGCCAATTTGAGGGCTTCGTTTGCCTACCGACGCAAGCACTACAGCAAAATACACGCGAACGTTTAATACGACCCTAGGAAGAAGCTGTCGCAGTAGTAGAGGCGGTTGTAGTAGTAGCAAAAGATGCAGGACAGCAAGCGATAGCGGTAGTACTTCTTTTCATATTCAATAAAATTATACTCGAGGTCGGGCCGGCTGATAAAAAAAGAAGAAAGAAATAATCCAAACAGTTGAGATTCATCCATACTTGAAACGATCCGGTATGAAAGGCAGAACACTCTTCCCAAAAGACATAAAAAGAATTACTATAACCCACGAAGAAGCGTTACGCGAATCCAGAAAGCTTCCAGAGAGGACGGAAGGAGAGAGAGCAACGCCACGATTAACGCTCACTGTTCAGGATGTTACGTTATGCGTTACGTGTTATCAGCATATATACATTGTTCGTCTAACCGTCTAAATACTCGCACGGGTCGATTTATATAATCCACTGTCCGTTTTATACTCGATACACATTCACTATTTAATCATCGCGTTTTTCATGTTCAGCGTTCTGAGAGTAACAACCTTATTTTTCCCTTTAGTCTGTTTTCTGTTTCCTTTTTAACGACATATACTAAACAAGCTTTAACCGTACATATTTTTGTCAGTTAGAATTTAACGGAAGGGATGCCAAACCAAAACGGAAGTTAATTATTCACATAGAATAGCTTATACACTTTTTTTCTTCTTAAATACAGTTCAATTTACCTTACGCACATTTACTAAACACACATATAACAATCCAAAATTAGCTTATTCAAAACGTTTCAACGATCGAAGGTTTCCGTTTATACCGTAGAACTACACGAGATGTAGGTACGATAAAACAACACAAATTAACGGAGAGGGAATAAAAGATATGCGAAAAAATTCAAACTAAGCACTTAAGTAATGGTAATAGACACGTGTCACGAGATATGTTAGACTAACGCAAAGATTCGAAACAAAACACACCTCGTTATAGTATCAATTCGTACCGATACAGTTGAACGTTCCAACCAACCAACGTAGTCCAACATATCTAGGAAAATCTGTCAAACAAAAACAAATGACGCCAAACATAAAACAAAACAGAATCATCTTTGAAAATAGAATAGACTTTCATCGTGCATTTGATGGACTTTGCAGGGTAACGGATTGGAGCACTTTCGGACTTAAAAAATAAAGGCTAGCTCAAACAAAAGCAACCCTGCTTATCGTATCGCGTATCGCATTGAACATTGAAATCAAAAATTACAAAATTGTACTCCAAAAAACAAGAAGGGACAAACAAATCAGTGCCAATTTTGTTGTTGTAAAAGCTAGAAATGTAATCAAATAATCAAGTTACAACATTTTCGTAGAAAACTCCTAGACAATGGATGCATTGTACGAGCATTACAGGAAACTGGTTTGTGAAGAACTGGAAATAGTATCCTCAGCATAGTCCCCATTGAGACTGCGTAAAAGAACAAATTTGAAAAAAAAAACACAAAATGGGACGTGTTGATTAGTGTTTTACAGTGTTAGCAAAACCAAAAAGCATAAACTTCGAAAACAATGTCATTCGCGCACACATATTTATCATCTTCCGCATTCTTAGGGTAGGCATACTAAAATCATTTTTTCAACAAATTCGTTAACGGTACTGACGTAACAGTATGAGTGAAAGGAACCAGTGTACCAGAAATCAATTGTATGCTGTAAGTAATAAAACGAAACATGATCAATACTAACCGGACGAAGGAAAAAAAACCATTTTGTATGCTATTCTGGTAACAAATTCTTGCAATAAGCCGATGCATGACAGTGGCGAGCCTCTTCGAGATGGGTCTCTCGTGAAGGTGCGGTCCGGTATCTGGTTCATCTGCCACTCGTCCAGCAGGATATCTCCCTCCTCGTTACTGTAAGTAGCGATCAGGGGAGATAAGCCGCTTCGAGTCGCATCGGACATCCTGTAGAATTTACGACGTTTCCCCAAGACTCTAGCTCGCCCGATTCTTCTAAGCTGCGCTTCTCGTCTTGAAAGTATCGGGTCTGCTGCCTTCTCGGTTGTGCATGGTTCTATTGCATCCCACGCTGAAGCAATCGGGCACGTGCTGCGTTCTTCTTCTGTAGTGCTTGCCTACACTCACTATTAAACCATTCCTTCCTCTGGTTACATGTCACGTGGCTGTTCCTTGACCTCGTCGATCAGAGAATCCCAATTCTTGCTGGGAACAATCAAACCAAGTGGAGTCGGGGATTTGATGTAGCCGTGAAATGAAGACAGCAGCGTTGGACCGAGCTTCCTCAAGGCGGAACTGGCCATGCCATCATGACGTGCTCAACTATGCGCAGGCGACGAAGAAGAACTCCCGGCAAATTCTGCCACCAGCATTTCCGTGGAAAATCGGCAATAATTCGCTCATTTTTGGTCCGATCGGAGCGTCCAGCCCAGCGTTGGATGCGTATTTAAGCCGAGCATCTTTTTGTAGAACATTCTACCCCGATCCCTACACCCTTCGCCCGACGGGGAAAGGGGGTTGCTATAAACAAACTGTAGCAACCCCTGTAGATCTTTATCGTGCGACCGGGGACATTATACGAGGCAACTAACTGGCTCATTCGTTGGCTGGTCTGGCCTAGCAGGCCGTTAAGTCAAAAGGAAGTAGACGGGCAGGCGTGTCAAACATGTGAATTTTATTTTTATTTATTTTAGTTGTTTTGCTGCGTTCAGTTTCTTTGAAAGTAAAAACACACGCGCGCTAGTTTTAGTTATAGCAACATTGATAATGTTTATTTGTAAAAGTAACACACATATTCCCACCGAACTTTTTTTTTTCTTCATTTCGGAATCGAGTACGGTATAATAACAAAATCAAACGTCTAGCAAAACCCTACAAACTACCAAGTACGAGCAAATAATAGCAACGTTGGTGTGCGTTGTTTTCTTTCTTTCCCTAATCGACTAAATTCGAACCCATCGAAACCAGCGGCAGCACGATACTGTTCGTACACCGCTCAACCCGTCTAATTATTGCAAGTATAGAACAATTCCCCTTGTGTGTGTGTTTTTTTTTTGTTTGTTTGTTTGTTTTTGCTTTTTCACTTAATACCTGTTTGCTAAACCGCGACTAAAAATAGGTTAACTAGAACATCATATTGCCACTTGAATTGTTTCTCCGCTTTTCCGTCCTCTTTCGGCTTGCTGAGCTTGAGCGTTTCCTCATCTTTGAGCTAGGAGCTAGTTTTTTTTGTTTATGGTTTGTGACTTGTTCCTATTATGCGTTTATGTTTAAAGTCATTGTGTCGTGCATGTTCGCTTTATTTTTAAAATGCGAATTTTTCTTCACCTTTTTCTCTATTTTAGGTAAATTGAATACGAAACACGTAATAAATATGGGACAGTGGTATGGTGGAAACGCTCTAATTCGTCATTGGTTAGTGTATATACATGCAGATGTTTGAAGATAAAAGAAGAGAAAGAACGAGCGGGAAAAGGTTTTGATCATTTTCTCCTTACTTTTTTTTAAATTGGTATAGAAAAACAAAGAATAGTAAAGGTTTTACATTCGATTTTGTTGTTATTATTCTTCTAAAGAATGATGGAAAACATGTCAACCGCGTCTAGAAGGCGAAGGTCTAATTCCAACTTAACTAAACGTGGTCAAAATGGTTTCAATCGTACACGAAGGAGGAAAAGGAAAGCAAAAAAGGAATCTCAAGCTTACAAAACCAAAGCTTGGGAAAAGGGCGCAAGAAGGGAAGAGGAATGGGAAGTGGACAAAACATACTAAAGAAAAGATACCTTAACAAACCAAGTTCTTTTTTTTCATATACAATAACAGCTCTACTACAGTTATCCGATAAATTCGTGATACTAAGGTATTAATTACAAAATACGCTGATACTGGGGACTTGCGTTGTAACTTACGTTCAATCACCTCCATTTTCACCATTGCTGTGTTACTAATCGATCGTAAGTCGAACGACCAAGCACTAAACGTTCGCACTCGCTTAAGTATATACGTCTGTGTTAGTACTCTCACCGTTAGTGTTACACCGCACACTTTACACCGTTTACGCGCTGCTTAGGAGTCGTTTACTCGTGAGGAGCGAGGGGGGGTTAGGGAAGGGAGAGGAACGGCACGTTCTATCTAAAAAACAAAAATGGTGCGTTTGGAAAGGTAGTACACATACGATAATGGAGACAACTTGTAATATTGTTGACTGTGGTAGTGTCTCCTAGTAACCCATACTGCTATACGCTTACTTAAAATAGAAACAAAAACAATTGGTGTGCGTATGTATGAGTGTGCGTGTGTGTGTGCGGGAATTCCTACCGTTATCTTAAAAAAACCCACCCAAACACACACACTTCCTTCCCCCTTTTTTTTTCCTTTTTGCTGAGCTTGGCTCATGGTCGTCGTCAGTGCTTTCTATCGCTACTCCGCTGTTTCGGACACCTCTGGCAGCGGTTGAGGTTGATGGTTGTGTCTTGGTCGCACGCACGTGCGCGCAACCCATCCTGCACCAACAGTCTACTAAAACACATCGTCGCATCGTGTACTACTTTGCTCCGCCTTCTTCCCTAGATATCGCGACTCGGCCTGAGACTATCGCCGTCGTGGCGTTCCGCACCGCCATCGAACCGGATCGTAATGATCATTTTACCGCGTCAGTAATGGCGATGCTCGCGCCGTCCATTACCGCTGCCCAGTATGTTCGGCTCGCGGAAATCATTCCGGTGGCTGCTCTTGTGATGATGGTGATGATGGCGCTTCTTCTCACCCTTCACGCACACGTCCGACACAACCATCTCGGAACCGTCGCGCAGCGCCATGCTGTCCCGGCCATAGTCACGGCTTCGGGCGGACGATAGGTTTTCCCCTGATCTGTCAGCACAGTGGAAATGGCATGGTTGTAATACGGTGTTGGCCACAAACAGTGTTGCAATGGTTTTTTTTTTTTCAACATACCTGTCGAGTTCGCGTGATCTGCTCACGTCAAGGTTTTCACGCGACCGGGACCGATTCACCGGGGCGTCCATCGTTTCCTTACGCTTCAGTCCTGAATGGTTGTGGTTTTTCGAGGCCGACTCGTGCAGATTTTCCCACGCCTGCCGATAGTAGCGGTTCAGTCCGTTCCGCGACTCGGAGCTGGAGCTGGAAAAGGACGCAACCGTATTGCAGTCCGGTGAGGCACGATGCCGATAGTGTTGATTTGAGGTGCGATTTCTATTTTAGTAAATAGAGTAATTGATGAAGGGTGAGGGAGAGTGAGAGCGAGATAGAGAGAGATAGAGAGAGAGAGAGAGAGAGAAAAGAATTAAAAAAAGATGACATAAGTTACAGTTCCTCACGAGAGCTCTTTAAGTATACTCTGAAGTTGGTGTTTTTATGTTGAGTTTTTTAAGCTAAAAGCCTAACGAAATTAGCGACTTTAAAGAGAGAGAGAGAGAGAGCGAGAAAGAGAGAGAATGATGAACTATTCGCGAGACATAGCAATCGATTAAAAAAAGGAATCTTCTTGACATTGCCAATATACGTTGCGAACTCTTTTCTTACCATCCTTTTCCAAGCAAAAATTTGACACTAGGATAGATATGCTTAGTAGTAGCAGTTTGACAGGGATGAAGAGAGTGTGAGAGAGCGAAAGAGTAGTTGGACAGGCTTATACACGAGATCAGACAACCTAACAATCGTAAACCATAAAGGAGTTACGTTGGCCCTCTCAATTAGCAGCTTCAATTAGGATAGCAGAACATCTGCATACAGAACGAACATGGCTAGCCAGATAATGAGGAAGAGACTACGCGCTTACAACTATCAATTTTGGAGCTATTAGTGGATCGTGTCCACCATCCACGTGTAGATGGTGTACGTTTGTCCGTGTGTATGTGTGTATGTGTGTGTGTACGTGTCTAAGATTATTACTCTACACCCCTATAAGCAAACGGATGCACGCGATGAAAAAAAATGAAATTTCTATTAACATTTGTTAACTAGGACCATGACCACAATTACTAAAGGGTTTGTTGTTATTGCCTTCTACCATATAAATCCTTTTTGTTTTCTAACGTCTATCAACAGCTCTGACAGTAAAAGCAAACCGATGCCAATACACAGCTTGTTAGTGTCTGCATGCAAATGCTATATGTATCCATTTCCATTAAAGATTTTCCATCTACACTGCTCTGTATGAATTTAGAGTGACATTTGTCTTCTACTCTTAGAAGAAGATCGGAAGTAGTTTGACATAAAGAGCATCAAAAAAAAAGTTCCTACTGATATGAAATTCGAAACAGGTGCTTCACACCGACAGCAATAAACCCAGGTGTATACCAAAGCAACAAGGTATCGTAACACAAAACTGGAAACTGTCAGTGTTGAGATGTGTCCAGGACACGCTGACACAAAATAGTAAAAACAGTAAGATCACACACACAAACACCACAGTAGCGAAACTGCTGTTTTTACTAACAAACAACCATATGGAAACGATAGATTAAGCTGATAAATGGTGGTTGTAACGGGGGAGTTGCGGAAAATGTAGCTGTTACTTGCACATACACACACACACACACACACACACACACACACACACTCTTCCTCTTTGGTGATAGTGATTTAGATAGTGGTGGTGATTCTGGTGGTGCGGTTGAAGCGGGAAAAGCGAGTGAGCAGGGGGATAGGTGTCTGTATCTTCTTTTGCTTCTTTGCCAATTGAAACAAGGATGGAAGAAAATCGTTTGCAAACGTTGGCGGGCTTCCACTTGCAGGGGCAACCACCCTCTTGGAAGCAAGATGGCAGAAATCAAGGGTGTGGAAAAAGAAAAAAACATAGTAATGTGTAAGAAAAACAGTGATCGATTAAACGGGGTGTAACTAAAGCTAAACGATAAAGCCAAAACACATGACGGGGGAATAAAAATGAGCTCTTACATTTACGGGGACCTATGACATTGTTGGTTGGCTGTTTTGTATTGTTGGTGGGTTGGATGTTGGTGGATAATAGTACGTTAGTTGGTAGATACGATGCGTTACACGGGGTTTCTGGATGGGTGTTGTTTTTGGTTTGGTTCTTGCTCTGTTGTGCTCTCGCGTACTTGGCAAACACTGGGCTTCTAGTTGGCCATATTGTATCGTGTGGTTTTTGTAGAATAGCGCCCATTTTGTTTTTATTGCTTTGGTTTGTTTTGTTCTGTCATTTTTGCTAGTGGTTATGGCACTTTTAGCAGTGTTGGATATGTTTAGGTTGAATGGTTTATCTTTTTTTTGTTGGGTTTAGTTGCAGGTGATTGTTACTAATTTGGTAGCGATATATAGTACTGGAGATAGCAGTAATGGGGTAGTAGCGGTAGTAGTAGTGGTAGTAGAAGTACTTATAGCGGCAGAAGTAGTAGAGATAATGATAATGGTAGTAGTAGTATATGAGTAGTAGTACTAGTGAATGGAAATAAGTATCTGTCATAAGTCCAACGGCCGCCATTGTAGCATGCGGTTGCGGTGATTGTGTTTTTTTTTTTTTTGGTTTGGTAAGCATCAGCGTATGACAAATGCACTAACGGCTCTTGGTTGGCGTGCGGGGACTGTCTATTGATCCACCGTGATGTTTCCTTCAGCTGTCATTGCGGAACCACTACTATTGCTACCGAACCCGATGGTTGACGCGCCTGCACACACCACTATCCCGAACCAAACCCCGGTAGTTGAACGCACTGCAAACACCAACCAGACATCGGCGAATATCTGCAGACTATTCCGTACTATGCGTGTTCCACATCCTGGGACACGCTTACAGTCCGTCACCTTTAACCAACTCTGGAGCATCCTCGCGAAGAACGAACGTTTTGGTGCATGGCATTGTTGAGGTGAGTGTTTTGCGCGCTGTAGACACTTGCGACGATAGTTCAGCCGTGTGACCGCTTCAACTCGGAGTATTGCGTGTGTGTGTTGACTTTGTAGATGTTTCGTTTTTCGCTAATTTCATCGTATTGACAAATTAAACGAGCCCATGATAGAGACACCCACTGTACGGTAAGCGTCACTCAACTGCTGCGTGTACTGCGGTGGCAGCGATAACAAAGGGGGATAAAAAGAGGGGGGAGAGGAGGGATACGCACCAAAACACAACCACAACCACCATCACCGGCACTGTCTCCTTGTCCCTCCGTATCTCTGTATCGCCCACTCCACCAGCGAACATTTGATCGAACTACATTCTCGCCGTTTTTAAGTGTAGTACAGCAGCGATTCATTCAAAAATGTTGGTTGCAAGGCAATCAACTGTCAAACGCGTATACTAAACGGTCTAACTGTCAGCGTAACAAAACTGTCTTGTTTGACGCATAATGTATTTTAATAATGCTTAATTGAAACACACTACGGTACGATACTAATTGTTGCGGCCAATCTACTGTCTGCTACGATTACCTAACCTCAAAAAAATGCTCTGTGCAAGTGTTAAAAGAGCAACCGTACGACTGCCCTAGAAAATATCGCATAATCATCGAATGCCGATGACGCTTGCAAATCTACAAACAAAGTGGCGCTACCATACAGGTAGTACAGTTGACAGGTTCACTTAGTGAAGCGTTTACCAGCGTCGCAGTGAGGTGTGAATACTGTCTACATACGTTCTTCACGATGAATGTTCTCTTTCATGGCGTGTGTTTGGATTAGATTGTGTCTACAAGTAATGCATTACTTTACTCAACTACAACTGTTAAGTCACGATAAACGTTTCTTTTTTTTTTTGTTCTCCTTTAGCCCGAGGAATAAATATTATGTTACTAGATATACTTAGAAAGAAAAACAACCAAAACTAAGGGGACGAAGAAAAAAAAACGCAAACAACGCTTAGGAGTACGAGAATGTGTTCTTTTTGTGAACTCTAGCTGTAGTGTAGATGGTGTTCATTCTACACGTCGCACGTGTGACGTTTGTTGGATGGATAAGTATACCGTGAGTACCGACAGTGGCATATGAGTGTTTACCATGAGTGATCGCAAGAATTCAATTATGTATTTTGTTGTTGTTTGTATGCGATGATAGCAAAATGGAGGAAGAATGGGGTAGAAGATACATTTCATGGAAAAAGAAAAGAAAAACATAATCATTTTTGGGATGCGATATTAAAACACTCTAGCGCTGGCTAGGCAGTGGAAGCAAAACTATTTAAACAGTGTGTGTAAGAACTTCAACCCAATACTCTGGAAATCGTTATTATTTTACATGTGATTGTATTTAGCAAGCAGCAAACGGAGATTGTTGCTGTACACATGCGTGTGTCAAAAATGGTAATCTGTCATGTAACAGTGGTATGCGGTAACGTAGTAGAAGCGTCTGTATTTGCTTGTAGAATTCCCCTGAGAACCTTACTAGTAAGCGCTAGTACAACACTATTTTACCATTAGACTAAACGCTACGAAATCCACCGGGAAAAAAATAAACCATCAACATCTAATCTATAAAAAAAACCCCGCCTAATAATACCCGCTACTTAACTGTCAAAATAAATGTTAAGGTTAAGTAAGCATAATACAAGCCTAGTCTAATGAAACCATGGTACAGTGAATTACCATCACCATTTGGGAAATGGTTTGTTAGCCGATAAAACAAGCGTACTAAATCTAGCACCAAACACTGCACTGTTCATGCAAAATTTGGATTCGATACAGAAAGCCGTACAGGAGGAAGTAGTAGTAAGTAGTAATAGGTAGCAACAGTAAACATATATCTTCGCTAATCCCTGTAGTGCGTAGTAGGTTTACGTAGAGTTGGTGTTTGATTTTTTTTTTTTTTTGGTAACGATTGTTTGTATGCGATCCTTCCGGACTTTTATAAAGCTGATATTGTGTTCCTACTATCTGTCAAATGTGTCAAAGTGGTTAGAAACAACGACAAAGTCCTGTGCGAAAGTAACTCTTCTGCTGGAAAAGGATGGTAACAGCACCAAAGAGGGCAGCATCAATTGAAAGCTACTAAGGTGAAGTGAAATATGTGTGAGTGTGTGTGTGTGTGTATGTATGTATTTGTAAATGCATGTAGCTGTTTGCCCTATCGGTGTATTCTTCGTACAAGTCCGTAAGTAGTGACAGACGATGCAGTAAGTACACGATATTTCTTAGTAGCTTCAGTACATCACGATATCATTACTAACAAGCATTTGTATGTATGTGCGTGTGTGAGAGAAATTCAGATTGCATGTAGAGAGGAACCTAAGCTTGATCGAGCACCACTATACATATATAGATGTGTGTGTATGTATGTATGTGTGTGTCAGTGTCCTGTGTGATACAAAATAAAACGCAAGCGCAAACAGAAGCACTATGTGCATGCAGTTGTCTGCACGTGGTCATCCACGCTTAATCACCTTCGTACGACGATCACGATGGTTGTGATGACGGCGGCTAGAAAGACGAAACCACCGAACGCACCGAGCGCAACAATCGCGCCCAGATTCAGCTTGGCGTTCTTCGACTCCTTCCGATCGCCCGCGGCGGATCCGGTACCGCCCGCACTGCCCAGCCCACCGGCACCACCATTCGCACCGCCGAAGCTCGTGATCAAACCGTCGCTGCCCCCGTTGCCATCGGTACCGTCCGCCGGCACCAGGTCGTCCACGTTGTTCACCGCAAATGGTACGTTTACCTTCGGCGACTGGTCCTGCCGAATGTTAACACTGCCCGGGATTTCATTGTCCTGCGGATGGTGGGACAGCAGTACGTCCTGCTCGTGATTCGGATGCTGGTTGCGGACGCGTGTCGTTGTGACTGGCCGACGTCCCGTTGTGCCCGCCGTAACTGGCGGTCGGTGTGTTTGGGCGGGCGGTGGGGTGACGCTTACCACCGTTGGTGGATTGGTTGGCTCGTAAAGGGTAGGCTTGGCGGGGGTTGGTTTGCCGGCGGCCGGTTCCTTGGGCAGTATCACGATGGACGGTTGCTGTGGACGGAACGGTCGTACCGCATCCTCGCCCATCGATCCCGGGCGCACTTCTGAGGGGGGAGGAGGTGGAAGAGAGTAATCTTCGTTAGTGCCGATGAAGAAGCCCTCGAGGCTGTCAAAGTTATCGTCAAAGGTCGGTAGATGATCGTCGTCGTTGTCGTTGTGATTTGCGTTGTGGTCAGTAGCGTCGTCGTTGTTAGGGTTGTCGTCGTCGTCATCGTAGTCATTGCCGATGTCAGAGTTGGGACCGTCCTCAAGGTTAGGTTTGCGGTAGTAGTAGTCATCGTTACTGTTCATGTGCTTCCGGTTAGGTCCGCCATGCGGCAGATAGCCGGTATCGTCGTCCGTACCATCATCAATCTCGATGCTGAAGATGGGCGATTCGGTCGTACTGCTGCTACTGTGGCTCGGTTGCGCAGTCGTCGGTCCCGCCATATTGATCGTAATAGATGTGGTTGACTCGGCCGCCGACACGGTACTACTCTGGGGCGGTGTCTGTGTCGAGTATCGCACAGTGCTGACCGGTCGTCGTCCACCCGTGGGTTGACGGCGCGAAGGAATGCCACCGATCGAGGCAGGAGTTGTTGGCGAAACGATCAGTACTGGAGGTGCTCGAGATGAACTCGACGTAGTAGCCACTGCGCTCGGCCGTACCGTTACTGGTCCTTCGTCCAGAGTATTGGGGACACACTTCGGCAGTGGCTGACTCCATTGACCGGTCGCTGTACAGACAATTTCAGGCTCACCGTCAGGAATGTAGCCACGATTACAGTGCACTTCCGCCCTGGTACCGTAAACCGTCTGGTTGGGCGATGCGATAACACCGTTCGGGAAGAGTGTTGGCAGTGGATCACACTCGATCAGCTCGCAACGCGGTGGTGGACCATTCCAACGCTCATCGATGTCACAGATCAGTACAGCACGACCTACCATTTCGTACCCTTCGGCGCACCGGTACATCACCGTGCTTAGATAGCCAACGGTACCATTGATAAGGTCGTACTGTCCATGAGGAATCGAAGCTGGCAATCCACACTCAATATCTAGAGGAGCGGGTGTAACGGAATAGCGAGAAGAATTACTGTACAGTGCAGGACACTTTATCTGAGAGAAGAGTTGTCATACATACATTTGCATACGGGTGGGAACTCGTTGTAGAATCCCGTCTCCAGACAGGTGCGTTGCTGCGGTCCTACCAGCAGATGGCCCTCGTCACAACTGTACTCAACGACCGCACCAACATCAAAGCCTTTCGGTGCGATCATGGTCGAGTTTGGTGGCTGTTCCGGTCTGCCGCAAGCCTTCGGCTCTGTAACGAAAGTAACATCACTCAGCATCTAGCTGCTGCTGCTGGCTGCAGCTCGCGAACTTGCCACGATACTTACGATGTTGACAGATAAAGTTAAGCTGCGTGTTACAGTTTGTGTCACTCCACAGCCATCCCTTGGAACCGTCGTACCGTGCACAGTCCTCATCACCACCGGGCAGATTCCAGAACGAGACCGACACCTCCTCACCACCGATCCACTTCCACGTGTTACGGTCCTGGGCATCGCGCACCGCACCCATCCAGTACTGGGAGGACGTATCGCTGCGATGACGGCGCCACAGCTCCCAGCTGATGAATCCTTGCAGGGCCGGATTGCTTTCGTTGATCAGTGTGCCACCACGCGCCCGACAGAATGCAAGCGCATCCCGCAGCGTGGCCGGCTGTCTGCTGTAGAAGATGTAACACTTGCCATTGTACGAGGCGGACGCACCTGGCGGCTGATCACGGAATGCGGGACACCGTTCGATCGGGAGGGCCTGATCGGTGTACACAAACGCTTCGCAGATGGACAGCTGGCTCGGTGCATTCGTCTCCAGATGGACCGACACGAACGCTCCCGGCATCGGTGGATTGCAGGGTAGAAAGAGGGGCTGCCCTTCTTCGAGCGTACCGGTGAACCGATTGCAGATGGGGTTCGTACCCAGATCGGGACGATTGTTACCGACTCGCACCACTATTGCGGCCGGTTTGCCCTTACCTAGTTGACGAACATAAGCAGATGGGAGAAATCGTTAAGTCTAGGAGTCTAGCGACTGCTTCCTAGACTCCGCACTATAGCGCAATGTCACTTACCGCAGCAAGACTTGCCGAAATCTAATCGCACCAGCTGCACCATGTACGGTTCTAGCAGATTTACGTACCACCAGGGCACGCGTTCCGGTTTCGTTAGCGAGCAAGTATCCGGTGAGAAGAACGCGGACGTCGATCCATCGATGGCTTTCTGTGGAATTCCGGACGCTTCGGTGGAGATTTGCATCGGTGCCTTACCGGCTGCCACATTAATTACTGTGGAAGGAAGATGGGATGTACGTCAGATAACGATATCCACGCTACAATAGACATTCCCGACACGTTGGCGTAAGGGATTTTTCTTTCATGTAGGGTTGTGTACTTAACATATTTAGAGCGAAAAGAAGCAATCTTTCAAGCTCTCTATCTACAAAAAAAAAGCCTTGAGATAAGCAGATCTGCAGTACTACACAACCCTGGGAACTCTATGTGTCTTACTTCAGATTTCCGAATCAATTCAATTCGACTTTGAATCATCTGCCTAAGCCCTACCCTCCCCTCCTCCCCATTCCATTACGACGGTACCGTTTTAACAAACTTGAAAAGGGTATTGCATTGTTTTCTTTCTTAAAGCGGTAGTATGTGGGTCACAACCCGTTTTGGAAAGAAAACAGCTTTTTAAGGAATTCAATTTCAGATGCGTCTCAATTAGGGGCCGATAGACGTAGCAACATCGAATTCGATAGATTGCTGGATTTTTACTCTCTCTCTGCACATCGCTGGGTTATTACTAACCACTTCGGGTGGGTCAATTGACCTGTTTCGCCCCTAACCCATGTGCCTGCGTGTGGCTTTTCGAAAACCGCTTAGCTGGATATTGAATTCCAAACCCCTTCCCGATGGATTGTAAAGATCGAAATGTTTGGATAGAGATGATAAATGAGTTGATAATGATAGCAGCACGATTAGAGTGATCTACTTTGACGACGCCCCGTAAAATGTCTGGAGTCATTTGCTGCAAAGAGGATTAGGACGGTTTGATCTTCTCTCCGCTTCATTAGTACCGTGCGTAACGTTGGAAAACTGGCGCAACATCCAACACCAATAGATGAGCTTTTAAATACCCGTACTGCTCCAAGATCTTCAACATGTTTGTACCGCACGACCTGTCAAATCGCTCACCAGTACCAACTCTGGAGAGCCCTGCAAATGAAGAAATTTAAAACCTAACGCCCGAACAAAAATCGACGGCGAACGGTATGAAGCGATTGTATTTCGGTATCTTTAGCTGGCGTGATCGAAATAAAAGAAAAGGAGGAGTATCCATTATCCATTAATTATCCGCGCCCGGAACGTAACACCGTGCCATAATTGTTTGGAGCGGCCACCACCACCGGCCAACCATTAGCCGTCTGCTCAAGAACTGCTGTGTTTTCCTCACCCCCAAAAAGACGGCGCCCGCCAGGTGCGTATTCCGAACAAGACTTGGTAAAAAGCACAAAACGCCAACAGTAAGGGAATTACAGCGGGGCGAAGGAAAAAGCTGGCGGAGATGTGCAGTTTCGGGGGTTTTCCTTCTTCCCTCTTAATCTCTCTTTTAACGGTGTTATTTAGCACTTGTAACTGTGTTGCCCCAAGCACAACAGGTTGCAAACAATGCATGGTGGTGCCGCGAACCGCACGGAAGGATCGGGCGCGTTTATAAGTTGGGATCGAGCGGCAGGGAAAGCAGCGAAATTCGACCAGAAACAAATCAGTAATCATTCATCCGGCTGCGTGCCGGGCTAGTTTTGGGTTTGGAGCTGGAATCTAGCGCGCGCAAACTAGATGCCGTTAATTTCCGTACCGCCAACCGGTGCGCAAATAGGCCGCCGCGGTCCGACGGGTGTGTAATGGCGTGGTGTGTGTAACACGCTACAGACGCCATAATTAAACCGAAAATAGGGAAACGAAAATCAATTATCAACCAGCAGCAGCAGCTCGAGCGCTGATCTAATAGAGGTATAATTCCGCCCATACAAAGGCAGGAAAAGGACCAGTGCTGATTTCGTAAGCCGTTTGTCTAGAGCGCTTTGCGGCATTGCACAAGTGTGGTATGAAAATGCGGATTATACAAGATATACGGCGAAGAAAATCTGCATTAGATTCGCCAAGTGACAACGGTAGTATTCCAGAACGGTATGTGACATTTTCATCTACTATGTACAGTAGTTGGTGCAGTAGGGGCGGCCCAGTGGTGACCGTCAGGACCGGAGTTTAAATCCCATCCGGACCATTCCCTCAGTCGATAGGACTGACTATCCAACTACGAGGTATCAACAAATCTAGTCAATCGGTCAATGGCCGTCGTGACCTAGCAGGTCATTGAGCCAAGAAGAAGAAGAAGAAGATACAATATCAGCTTTTCACCAATAATGTCTTCTACATCATACACGTGGTCTCATTGGAATGTCCGGCACTGATACTACATCCCCAGCACAAATCGGCAGCCATTTTGTAGTGTGTCCATCAAGTTCCTTCACCTTTCCGGCACGCACGGATAATTCGCATACGTGTACAATCAGGATCGCTCCACACCTACACGAGTAGCAAAATGTGAATGGATCAGCAATCATATTCGCGTGCTTGACTGCGCCTCTCAGGGCACTTAACCGACTCTCGCGGGAAGGGCACAGGTCCAATGCCGTCATCGTGACACCGTTCGTGTGTGCACTCACATCCGACCGAAAAGAATGTGGCTGGTGAAAGCGAAAGAAAGCGCGACAAATTTAGCACACACACATACACACACACTACTCGTCGCAAGGTCTGTAAGGCAAACGGAAAGGCATCATCATCATCATCAGACGTTTGCTCATATCAGACGCTTGCTCAGGCATTGACACGACTATCTGATCACTAATAGCACTCACACAGGCACGCAATTGGTGACAGCGGTAGTGGCGCGATGCGTGCAAAGGGGAGGAGAAATTCTTGGAGACATCGCCAACTTTCCAACCTGTGTATCTGCAGAGATGATGAACCCTCTCTCTCTCTCTCTGTCTCGTACGCCCTCCTGCACATGGGCCCCCGTGTCCCGTGCAGTGGTGACTCGTCAACCGCAAAACAAACGCAACACCAAGCGGCAACACGAGCGGCATCAACTTCCAAGATCGCTGTAGGGCAGTGCCTATTGAAGCTAGCGAGTGCGAGCGAATGTCGAAGCTTGAAGGAAAAAAAAGAAAGTGGCCCCCTTTTGTTCTGTTTCGTCAGCCAAGCCGGGTGCGAGAGTCTTTCATTTTATTTGTTTGTCCACCATTTGGAGGGCCACAAATGCCATTGTAGCCAGCCCCTTTAATGAAGGGGAAAGTAGGAAAGAAATTGCGTTCATTATGAATGGCAAGACGCCATTCAGAGTAAGTCTTGTTTTTTTTTTTTGTTGAGGAAATGAGAATTAATTGTAAAACATTTGAAATACGGGACGGCAGCGTGGCTGCGGAGATCCTTTTGAGGATTTATTGAATGTTGACCCACACTGAGTCAACCGTAACGGATGTAGAAAGTGTTTCGCGAGATCTATGCCCGTTGGCTGAGTGCGCTAGAATTCCTGTTGTTTACTGGCTGGCTGAGTTCTCACTGGACAGAGCACTCGGACACTCCGAAAGTGTCATCCCTCAACCTCAACTCTATACACTAGCTGCACTACTTACCGCAGAAGGGAATGCCCTCCGGTATCCACTGCCCATCGATGCAGACACGCCGGGATGGCCCGAGCAGCTCGAAACCCCGCTCACAGTAGTACGTCGCCACAGTATTGTTAGACAGTGCGTCATCGGAGAAGTGTATGCTGCCATGGGCCGGTGCACCTGGGTACGGGCAAACCTTTGTCACTGTGCCGGAACCGGCCTGTACCAGGCTGGCCGATGTGAAGCTTTCCTCTGAAAGTTGAAAAAGCGAGTGAAAGAAACTCATTAGCTTTAGCGCACTTTATCGAAACATTTAATTGGTGAACGCATCTGACGTACGCGATGAATGATGTGATCAGAGGTACTTGTAAAAGGTAGTAGACGATTTCTTTATTTCGGGGGTTTTTTTGTTGTTGTTGTTGTGGTTGATTAAAGATAATCACAAAGATCCCGATGGAACTCAGCGTGGTGGATACGAATAACACAATAATTAGTTGGCACAATGGTTTCAATCGTACATACACTGTTCGATCCTAAATTGTTGTTAACCGTTACCGAGATATGTACCGTTTTCAACCTGAACCAATAACAGTTGTTCTCGCTCTCTAATCATCGTTCTTCTCCTGTCGCTTGTTGATTATTGTATTGTCCGTTAGATGCAAGATAGAAAAAGAAAAACTGAACGAAAAAATCTTCTATTTGTGTAATAATTCACGCGCCAACCGCTCGTACAAGCGCGTCCAGCTTGCAGCCGCCGAAAACCTGACAGCTCTCCCATGAAGTACGCCAGCCACTAATATATGTGTTTGATTGAAGATCATGCTGTCTGTCAGAAGCTGCATACGTCCCGTGCCCCGAAACGCGCAAAGCGATTATAACGAGCGGTATAAAATCAACAAATCCACCGCCCCGGAGAGCCGACAGCTAGCAGCGGACTTGTGTGTGCTGACCTACATACCAACGGGCGCAACGTTGGTTAGTTCTGTGCGTTTCCTTTTTGAGCCGTACCCGAATCGAACCGTAAGATCAGGTGGAAATCCGGTTTCCAACGCCAATCAAAATAAATACGACTGCGCTTAGGTGAAAGAGGACATCACCCTCCACAACTGACCACACACGCACAGGCCGGGTGGAAGAAGTCAAGTAGTTTTGATCTTGTTTGTGAAAGCGTATCGGCTACAGAAGGTAATACCATCGGAGAGAAGGCTGAGGCCGAGAGAGAGAGAGAAATAGAGAAGAAACAACTGAACCGAACTACCTTATGAAACCTGTTCTACACCTCCGATGATGAGACTGATGGTGATGATGATCGAGCAGCACTTAATGGAGGATCTTGCGCACGGGAATAAGCGTTTTATACGAATTTGGATTGCTTCGTTTTTGAAGTGGACCCTGATTAAAGGCATTAAATCCGGGCAAATGGGTTGTAGATAACCGGCAGGAAAGCAACAGGGAAGAAGCACATCAAACCGAAGGACGCAACGAGAAGATTGATTGAACTGGATTTAATATGAGTTGTCCAAAAAGTACCTCCTGCACTTTGACTTGACAAGTGCTTTGAGGAAGCGTTGAGTTACCCAACTACGAATACGGGAACACTCACGCGGCTGATACTTTGTATTGATCCTAATGGTTGACGAGGTTGCGTGCTCCAAAATACACAAAGTACCCGCCCGGGTTAATGTCGGCCCACCATTTTGAGCAGACTAAGCGTCCGTCGCATAATGGTCGAGTTGCTCAAATTTTGCTTTGTCCACCCACTGTTGCGCATGCAAACCAAACCAGAAATGTGTGAAGTATTTACAAATAGAACTTAAAAAGGAAGAAATGAAACACCGGAAACCACCCGCTAGAGTAAACGAAAGAGCGTCACTTCGAAATGGAGCCGCCATTGATTGGGCAAACTGCAACGCAACTGGCGGGCCTTGTTACGAAGCCCGACTGTGTGCAGAGACTGGGTTTTAGGAAAAGGGGTTTGGTGTCCGGCGCAACATTATAACCACTATGTTTCACGGGGAATGTTTCGGCTTCGGAGGTGAATCACTTTCGCTCACGGAGCGTCCTCTAGCTTTCAAAACTTCATTGTCCACCGAACCATATTTGGTTTGGTTTGTGTCAATTCCAGACATTCGGCGGGGGTGAAAGTGAACTGCCCAAACGGTCACTGTGTGTTTATTTTCGTTAACAAGCCACCCTTTATTTGTGCAGTTCTTGTTTTTATTGGAGGTGAAATAAATGGGGAAAGATTGTGTGGGAACGGAAATTTGCGGGAGAGATCGGTCGGCTATTTTGCAAGACTCTCGTTTTCCTGATGGCGCAGAAATTATGCATACAACTTTGAAATTGAAACCATCCCAAACTGCGCCTAGGTACGTCCAATAAAAGCATCAGGTCTAGTTTTTACAGACCTTCAGATACTACAGAGAATGAAAAAAAAACGAAATCAAATCAATTACACACCTCACGCCTAGGAGCTACAATGGGAAACAAGCATGTGAGCAGAGCACGTCAAAGTGCATGGAGAAAGAGGCTGTCTTGGGATGGTGCGGGCCTCTAACACGATTAGCAACAGCAATGGTTAACTGCTCCAATCACTGGATGCCCGTCTTTATTTTCCGACCCACCGTCACCTTTGGCCGTTTCGCCAGAGTGCTCCAAAGCGCTAGCGGCTAACGAGTAGGTGTGCCCTGTGCGAGTGATGATCACGATGATTTTGCTCATTCCCTTGCAACCTTCTATCTTTCTTCCGACTTTCTTCACACAGCAGCGGAACCACAACAATGGAATCAAATACAAAAAAAAAAACTGAAACACGCGCAATGATAGCACTCTGCGAGGAAAGGGAAACTTTTGAGACCTAGAGACTCGCGAGTCCCCAACACTGTCTCTGTGGGAATGTAGGCTTCTGAACGGCTCCGCCATCTGAGAAAGTGATATTGGCACTTTGGTGTCGTAATGGCAGCAGCTTCCCGCCAACACTCCTCCCAGGTCCTCCCTCTAAACCCCCAGAGCTTCCATTGTTGTGGTCGTTGCATACAAAAGGAAAAGTTTGCGAGCCCAAGATGGCTGGCTGGGCGTGAGGAAGTTTTGCAGGAAAGCATGGAAAGCAACAACAACAAAAAAAGCACAGACCCACAGAGTAAGAGATCAATTACGGCGGAGGGGGCAAAAACGCGGGAGAATCGAAGCGTACGACGAAGTACACAACAAAAAGGGTAAAAAGTCACACGCCAGAAAGCGAGAGTGGAATCCGAGAACGACGACGCCGGAACGCAGTTTAAAAGTTCAAGCTGCGTAAAAGGTACAGATGAAAGAACAGGGAAGGAAAACAATAGGGGGTAAGAAAGCACACGAATAAAAAGCACGAACGTACGAACGAACGGTGGAAAATGGAGGAAGGAAGACAAGCGCGAGAGAGAATCAAAATAAAAACGAGTAACAAAACCACCCCGAGCATTCCAACCTCGGTTTGAACTTGAATCGTCGCCCTTTGGCGTCTTGGAGTTCACCATTCGAGAGACTACAACTTACACACACACACACACCGATGGAGAACCGAGGGAATGTGAAAGTATATTTGAATGGTTTTACATGAACTACCGGGCAACTTCTCTCTCTCTCTCTCTCTCTCTCTCTCTCTTCGCACAGTGGAACGTGAAAGCAGGGAAAGCTGCAATATTTGCATTCAATCCTGGGAACGCTGGAAAAGTAGGCACATGAGAGAAAAAAAAACCAGAAATAAAAACATGGCCGAATGGAGGTTCCTTGCGGTGTGTCAGCAGTTGTAATCGAATGCCCTGGGACATCCAGTTGGCGGTGTCGATTTGCCTGATGTTCTACGACAAACCCTGGTAAAGTGCATGTGGAGTGTCATGTTTTGAAAGGGGGACTATGGGCTACAAAGTAGTCACGCTTGGGCTCCAATGCGTACATGTACATGGCTGTTTAAATATGTATCGGATCGACAAGCTTTCGATATCGCCAGTGATGTTTGGGATCTGTTTCAAAATGGACTCTTAGGGATATGTAGTAGTAATTAGGTCCAAATCCTTGCAGGTTGATGATTGAGTATCGAGAAGACAAAATACAATCAAAATAAAGTTGTTTACTATATAGTCTTCTCAATGATAAGTTAGTGTTGGTGGTCTTCTTGGCTTAATGGCGAAGAATTTATCGTCGAGAGAATCTTTTTTTCTCCGAGCTTCATAAAGCTGGTAGAAGTAATTCTAGTATAGAGTGTCATAATAGTAGTACATTGTTCACACGTCTTACTGTGTCGTCTAGATAAGGGTTCAGACATCCAGGGCATATCCCGGTTTTTTTGGAGGCTCCGCAGCCGAGGCGACACTTTGGTGCCGGTCTCCACAAGACCAACTATTCTGCAAAATTCAGAAATGATAGGCTGATACCTCTTGAAGTTGTCGGAACAATGGTGAAAAAGGATAGATCCCAACATCTTATAGCACAGCGGATCTTTAATCCCTTAGTAAGTTCCATTACCTTAGAAAATATTACCAATTAACTTACCAGGGACTTGCATGTGTCCAGACGTGGCTCATAACATGTGTGGTAGCTAAACTACACGCTCTGTTTATCTTAATGAACTTGTGCGTTATGTTCTACATAGTACTATCTACGGAAACTAGTTGACATCGAATATCTACACCTCCCACCGATCTTGATGTCAATATCACCCAGGCAGCAATCACGTTTTGCCGGAATGCAATGCACTGATTCAGCTGTTACTGTAGCGTGAAGAAATAAAGCGCCATCTTATGCATATAGGCATGCAACTCTCAAAACCGACCCTTTTTTCACCACCCGGACCCGCTGATTGATGTAACAACAGTTTGACAGGTTCTCCAAGAATCATTCCGTCGAACCTTCTGCCTGCCAGCTAATGACAACAACAAACCGACAAACGCACACACAAATAGCAAAAGAAAATCATTGTCGACACAGAAACAAATGGGCACAGCGCTGAATCTACAACGCTTGTACGTACACCCCGATCGCAATTTACCGTAAGTTTCGCTAAGATGCACCGGGCTTGCGGGGTGAGACACCCCGAGGGCCGTTGCAGGTTGGGAAGTAAATGTTGCGAAACCTCAAATGCGCCACGCTTTACGGTACGGAAAGCCTTAATAGTCCTGTGGTTTACTGATTCGCAGCACTACTACTACAAGTGTTAGTTTGTATTTCTTGTTGTTGTTGCTTCGTTTCATTTGCCCTCACCAGGGGCGCGAGCGAGTGAGCGAGAGGTTAAATTAACAGTAGGCAGTGAACTATTAATTAGCAAGCCCAGCTGGAATCCCTTTGGCTCCATGCTATTTCACCCCGGAGCGAAGACAAAACGACCAGTCGAAGTCACCATCCCCGTTCTGAGGGTTTTCTGCCTGCATTCGTTGACTGCCTTCAAAACTGACCAAAAATTTTGTGTTAAAAAGCACACACACGCATATATATCTACTTCTCCCTTTCCGTAACTCGTATGCAGAGTTCGACAACAGTTGCTCAGTTTATCTTGTTTGTCATGGAAATTAAAGCAGAACCCAGGGGAACTCACAGTAAACCACCTGTTTAACGTTACAGCCCAGGAACTGGTGTGCGTGTAAAAGAGAGTGTATATTAACATCGCCTGTGGTAGGATTACAGTTATTTCCAATTTAAAGCTTTCTCTCTCCCTCTTCTTTTCTCTCTCTCTCTCTCTCACTCTTGCTATTTCCCGAAACCCATCGAGTACGAACCGCATCTGGCAGGAGGGAAATTTATGAAGGGGAGGGGAAAAAAACGGACCAAAGTGAAATTGCCTGTCGAACCGTATCGTACAAACGGGGCCGACAAAATTAGTGAAAGAAGGAAAAACACAAAACAAAATAAAGAAAACACTATCAGCAAGCGCGTTGCTCCAAATCGCATAATGCATTATTATAAAAGAGATGATTGCAACTGGAGAATATTGTTCGTTTAGTGTACGGAGAAGCAGGAAGATCTTGCAATAATTAATCAATACAAGCAAATCCAATGCTCGATTGACTGTCGATTGGATCTGATGGGTTACCGGATAAGGTAACTCACTTAGTATGGAGGGAACTCACTGTACATCCTTTTTGCCAGCTGGGTAGCAGGAGATGGATCACTCACAACACTTAGAGTTAGATCATAGTATCCCTAGCTCAGCGTATTCTTACACTTAATGGATGTACAACGGCACCATTAATACAATCGAATAAAAGTACTAGAGGGAATCCTGTTTCGAGAAAGGTTGTATAGTTGATGTAAAAGTAGTATATTTTCTTAGTATCGCGAGTGTAAAGAAGAACATGGTGCAACTCACTCTCATCACATGTCTAGTAGTATTAAACTACTATGTGAGACAATTGTAAAATGTCATTAAACAATAGCTATATCTGTAGAGTCCTGCTTACTATACTACTGCTGAAATCCATACTCTACTATTGTGCTCTACTGTAATGAGCCATATGGCTCTATCTATCTGGATTTTTAATTACTATGAGATAAAGCTGTCATTTAGCAAAGAAAAAATTGGGAAAATAAACTCTCTTCACGTCCGCACATCTAAAACCTCAACTAACTGTTCCATTCTAATAGGGCGAACGAATCAAGTGTGATGAGTGAATAGATAAAGCAGAAACCATTTTGGAGAAATACGACGAGAAAGTAGGAGAGATAATCAGTTCAACCCAAAACCGGAATCAACCATGCCTGTGATTCAACAGTGTATCTGTTTTGTTAATGAACGTATAAATTCGTAGGAAGTATATGTGCGGAATGAATTTATTACATTTCCAACGGATCTAACAATGGTTACACCTTGTTGCTCATCGGTTGCCTGATTGCGCGGCACTCGTTCCCAACTGTGCGTACCTAGCTAGAGAATCGACCAAACTTATCAGAGAGTTGACAGGTTCGTCCCTGTTAGAATGACAGCTGATAGGTGATAACACTGCGAGGATCGGAACTGTAGCTATAGAACGAACCTACTTCACGAATGCTGACAATGGTGGAAGGTGGGCGTATTTTGCATTATATAGGTCAAGGCCTCGGAGTGTAGAACCAGGAGAGGAAGCGAAGGAAACAAAAAGGTGTGCGCTAGATTCCATAGGCGCGTGCCCTGTACGATGCTGAATGACCGGTGCGAATGGCATGGATCAGCGAAAACCAGTACAACCTGTTGTGCATCCATGCTAGTTATTATAGCGGTATCCGTAGCGCAGTACTAGTGCTGTGCGGTAGAGTGTGGAGGAGCAAACGCACAGGAACCACCCGTGTCAGCTTCATCCACTGCAGCAGGAGCTTACGGGACCTGAATCGATTCCCTTTTCTCCTTCTTTCTACCGTGGTGTGAAATCAGGGCTGGATGAAAGCTCCAGATACCTAGTTATCTAGTACTTGCCAGCAGTGTAGCAGCATTCGAATGCAACTGATCTGGAGCAAACTTTTACTGCAGCGTCGATCGGTACGGGGTACCTATCCGATCACCATCAAGTCAACTTACCTTCATCGGCGTGTGTACAGGAGAGCAGGATGCAGCTGAACAGAAGCAACAGAATCTGCCTGTTGCTCCTTCGCTGCTGGCAACGAAGCATTTTTCTGTGTACTGCGGACTATTCGGTCGGAAGGGGTAGAAATCTCGGGATCCTTTGACAATATGCAAAGGACACTCGACAGCTTCCTCAAGTCTCCGGGTATACCGGAGCGCTAGTTCACGGTCACCGACGGATCGGCCTTGCCTTGTGTTGGGGGCCGTTGCTTGTTAAGTGGTTGGTTGGTTGATGTGGAATTAATAAGTTGCTTGCAGAAACATTGAGGCCCAACAAAAGACGAGGTCGTCAAACACTTCCCGTGACCAAAACAGTGTCTTCTGTTCTTGCTATCCTGATATGCTTTCTAGTGGGCGACTAACTCTAGACGAAGTAGAGAGGGACACGCATCAATTTGTAACTAAGCACATTCCACCGGTACAATTAATGTAGCCCGTTGCTGCTAGAACTTCACAACACGTTTTTTTTTTCTTCTTTTAATTAACTTCTATTTTATCTCCTCCTTAGCACACATAGCCAGATGCACAAGCACAGCACGCAATTTCACCAGCTGATACAGCTTTTAAATTTGCAAAACAAATTCTTCACTGACACTGACACCCGGTGTAATGTATCGAGTGTGTGTGTTTGTACAAGCCACACAACGTACCAGGATGTACGAGGTCCTGGACTTTGTCGAACACTTTCACCACGAACGCGAACACCAGATCCCTTTACACCAGTTGATCCCTTCTTTGCTTATCTTCGCCCACAACGTTTACTCAAGTCCCGATGTGCAACACCGCAGCTCTGATGCCGAAGTGCCGTCTGGTGCTGTGGTACGCTTCGTTACACAGTACCAACGAACTATGGATGCGTCCTGCTGGAGTCGCTGTAGCAAACGTACTGAAAGCTGGTAGCTGGCTATGCGCCCGACGTACCTGTTCCGCGGTTTGTAGGTTATGTTGCTCCGGCTCCTTCCCACCAGCTTTTTTCATGTTGTTCACTCGTACTTCCGATACTTCCCGGCATCGTTGCGCCATCCCATGGAGCCCGGGCGATCCGTTAGCTTGAGCCAACAAAACGTATCGAATCGGTACGCATACGAATCGGCTGACAGGGGAGTGAGAGAATACCTTCAATTCTCCCCCTGTTTTCCTCAACCCGGTTTCTTTCACATAACTCGTCCGCGCGCTCGCGCGCTCTCTCTCTCTCTCTCTCTCTCTCTCTGTGTGTATTCCGGTTTCTTGAGCTTTTCTTCACTGATCGCCGCCGAAGCACAGGTGGGCTTGCGTTGCGTTCACCGTCCCCCTACGGTTCCCGTGCCCACAAAACCGGCAGCAACTTTCTTTTATGACGAAGAAATAGTAAAAGAAAAGGGAAAGACGGCTACAAACCAATAAACGCTACAGTGTGGCTTTGGAAGGAGAGCAAGTGAGCGGCCACGAAACGAAGCAAATGCGAAGGAAGGCTCCAGAGCTCCAGAGTAGGCAACGCATGCAAAGTGAGCAGTGAGCAGTAGGTTCGCATAGACCTCACCGGACGTTGCGCAGGTGAGTTTGCGGTTTTTGCGAGACGGCTCACGCCCCAAGGTATTGGGCTAAGGGGTTTTGCCAGCGATGCTGATGCGTATCGGATTCACGCGTGCGAGCCCGGGATGAACATGGCGAAGTCCCCCACCCAGCAGAAGAGAAAACGGTAGTTGAATGAGCAATATCACACCCAGCCTAGGTGGGGGACCCATTGCAATGCTGGATCTTGGATGCCTCAACCGCTTACGCCTTACTTCACCTTCTTGCTTCGACAACTTCTGAGTAGCTTTCATCTGGATCATTTTTTTTTTTTTGCGCGCACGCGCTCACACTGACACACACAAACAGACCGTTCGTACGCCGTACTACTTTCTCCATCCCGAGCCGTTTGTGGTTTGGTGGAAGGTTAAAGCTGAAGAAACTCGAGCACCTCGACGGGCTTTGTGCATCGTAATGCGCGCGTTTTAAATTTCTCTGCCAAAGTGTGAAATGTACTGCACCATCAGAAGAATCTTTTTAAACCGATGCATAAAAGTGTTCAGAATTGTGCATATTTCCTTCATTTAGCTGCCATACTTGTCCAGGTTTAATCCCTTTGTTTTTGGCCCATTTTGCAAAGCAAGCACAGGCACAACAGCGAACTCAGTTCAGAATTTCCCATCGCTGGTAGACCACACACTGCCAGCTGACAGTGAGTACGCATTAATACGGCACCATCTTGCACGTAAGAACATCTGTCAAGGGTGTCAGAACGTATGGGTTACAAAACAGAACCACTGATGAAGTGTTGGGCGTCAGAAACTCGAGAGAAGACGACGCTTGGATGAGGTTCGTAATTATGGTCGTGCGGTAAGCTTTACTAAATTGCCTGCTGCAAACAAAAAAAATCCAGTTGGAACAAACGATCTCCAGCAATTCTGGTGAAGGTCTTCGGGAGGCTAGGTCGTCTGGTGGGCAGTCGCAATGGAAGTTGTTGGAATGGAACGTGTTCCAAAGTTTGCACACTGTACGTTTGTCAGTTGCTTAAGGATGTTCTGGGAAATTCAGTAGTATTTAAAATACAGATCAACACTATTAACTTTCTACATCATGTGCTACTGTTGGCGTTGACTTAGAGTTGATTGATTATCCAGAAATTTGGGATATGTCATTTAAGTACAGTTGTATTATATTTATACTATCTTAGAAGAAAGTCCTGAAAAAGGATGTTAAGAATATGCAATTCGATGACTTCTTTAACCAAGAGTGAGTTTCTAGGGAGTTGACAAATCTTGTAACTAGGAGGGCGGTCCTGTGGTTGGGGCTTCACACTCCAAAACCGGGGTTTAAATCCCATCGGACCCGTTCCCGCATTGTGAGGACTGTCAGCAAGTCTAGTAAGCCATCCGATGGCCGGCGTGACCTAGTAGAAGGTAAGCTATGACCCTTTAAGAAAAACACCTGTTAAAAATCTACCATTGAATGTCCTAAACAACGATGGGGTCATGCATACTTGCGGTTTCCTAAAGAGACTCAACAAAGTCTTGTACATCCATTACCCTACCTAACAAAACCTTTTTTCTTTGCCAGCCAAAAACCGTCCTGACATACCACACATTCTTACACGTACGCTTTCTCCCGTTTCGTGTCATTGCTAGTCTGATGTATGTGTCTCTGGAGAAAGAGCATGAATCATACACCAACACAGTACCTTAACCTCACATCCGGAACGAAGCGAGAGTTGAAAGGATTTCCCAACTGCAAGAGATCATCGCAAGTAGTAAGCAACGACATGACAACAACAAAAAAAAATGGCACGCGTCACAAAGTGAACCGTCCGGTGTCACTCTCAAAACACCCTGCTGGACCTCAAATGGAACAGGACCCGGAGACGATGATTGCGCTCGTTGGTGTTGCCGAGAGAAAGGGTGAAGGTGAGTAACCGGATAATATTGAAACACGATGAGCTCATCATCCGTATCCCAGCTGTGACGCTACATTCCATAGCCAGAAATCTTTTAATGGGGAGTATAAGCGACGAACCTAAGCAAACAAGCAGCTCCCAATTTGTCTGGGTCACTAAACGCGTCACCTCGAAAGGTTATGCTTTTGTATGTGTGTGAGTGCGTCTACTCCCGCCGGTTTACGCTTCCGTGCGCATCGCAGTCAATCAAATGCGTGCGCATTCTTTTCGCCATTAAAGACAAACATTTTCATTTTGTGCTTCCAAAAAGGCAAATGGGCTGCGATTTCTTGGGACGAGGCGCGCATACACATGCGACGCACTGGTGACACACTTTATCGGAACGTAGCGGAGAAAGTTTTTTCGATGCGCGTGTCGCTGCACAGCCTGCTCGTGTGTGCCGCGGAGCGTATTACGGTGCCGTACATACCCCTAGACCAATGGGGATCTCGGCGACCGCCCTAGCACCATTACGGGCAACGGTTAGCTGCGCTTCGACAAAAGCGAGAATTAGTCACCACCAGTCTCACCAATCTCGTCCCGAAAGGATGGTTTCGGACAAGCAGCAGCCAACTGGACCGGGAAGTCTTGGTGGTAACGTGTAAGCCGGACGCTTTTTTCGATGCTGTTTGTTAATATAATTAAATTGTATCTCTGCCTCTACCGCTGCCCTGCCATTACTCTTCTAGCGTTCGAGCTTTTGCTTTGTTTCACCCCCGATGTCCGAACCGACGGTACGGATTTCGGACCGGACGGGCAGAGCAAAATTTTGTTGATTCTCATTTCTTCACCAAACCGAAGCGGAGGCCACTCTTCCGTTAGCGCGGCCTGAAGATGTTTGTATTCACACGGTCGGCTCTAACATGGTGATGCTTGCGTGAGTGTGGTATGCGGAGACGGTAATGAGATTTCATACGCGGAACAAGCCGATCCGCGTACGAATCGAGGCCGGAGATATTATGTAGGTCTGTTTTGCATGTGAGTTGAACTGCGCGGTACGACCCTCGTGTTATCCGAGTGAGATTCACCCAAAGGACTATAGCAATACCCTCGAAGAACTCTTTGCATGTACTGTACAGACCGCTGATAAAGCGATAACAGACCGTCATTACTCATTATCACTGTCAGACGAAGTATCCCGAAATACAAACACAAAAAAAAATGACAGCTCGGTGGATGCTCCGTCCTCATCCAGCCAGCCTCCGAAAACGGTGACCGCATTCTTAAATTTAAAAAAAGAAACAACTTCAACCTTTTCGGCCAAACAATGCCAGGTGGCTATCAGCCTCAGTGCCGGGAGGTCGTTAAAATTTCCCTGCGATATCCGGAAAACCTCCGTTATGAGGTTGTTGTTTTTTGTTTTCAGGTGTCGGAGTTTTCACGCCAACAAATCCTTCGCAGCCAGCCGGCCCGCATCGTTCCGCCGGCTCCCGCGTGTGTCTGCTATATGTATCAGCAAAAACGGTACAGTCTTTTCTGTACGGCTAACGAAAATATGTTCGGTGTAATTAGGCTCTCCTTGGGGCTGATAGTACCGTTCCGAATCGTTACGGTAACGCTTCGCTAGATCGCCGCTGTGATAATAATGACGCGCTGGATGGTGCTTGGCTTACAGTTTGCCCGCTGCTTCTGCTGCTGCTTTATCTCACACAACACGGTTGGTACGCTGTTGTGTTCCGGCCGCGAAATGCCCCCACCCTGTTCCGATGGAAAATAATTATGAAATGATGATTTTACCTAATGAATTTTCATTCCCGGTAATGCAATTCGAGTGTGCTCTCCCGAATGCAATCGAGGTTTTATTTGCTTACGGGGTAAGAAAACCCAACCCAAATTCTCATCCGCAATGGTCAATCCTAATGTAATACGTGTGTGATACAAGCGTACTACGTTCGGTAGAGGATACATTTTCGGGGTTTAATGAATTTAAATGTCAAAGACATTTGACTAGACTTATTCTAGGCTTAACGACCTGTTAAGTCATGCCCGCCACCTGATGGCTGAGGTAATTGGATAGATAGTCCTCACTAAGGGATTAACTTTCATTTAAAGTAAGCAAATGTGATGCTGAAACTCGAGTCCCATATCGAACATTTAATGGAACATTTACTTTTTTCAACAAAATGGCGCTTACCTTACCTTACGCTGTACCGTGCTTGCCATTTATCCTAGGAATTACTGGAACGGACAATCCTTTCAGGAGAATAGAATATATTTTTAGATATATTGTACCTGTTAGTCAATCTAGAATTTAATGCCCCATCTGGGCAGTATATTCTCCGAATGTGTAGGCGTCCTTTGCCTGACTTCCTTGACGTGCTTACGTTGCTTCACCCATAGATTCGTAGTCCTGCGTCTTGGTTTTCCTGGAAAGGAGCAAAGAATTACGACACCTCAAGAATTCTTTTTTATATTATGTCAATACATTTAACACTTTGCGGTCTTAGTCTGCCGAAGAAGTCCTCGATGCTGCTCATGATCTAACGACCTCGTATGTCATTCTGGTGGACGCTTCGATGTCATTAGTTCATCCTACCACGCATCCGCTGTGATTTTGGCTGATTCGTCCGGTGCCATACTAGTATTGTGCATTGCATTGGCTCCTCCAATATCCTTCAGACACACACACATGGGAGGAAACAGCCTTCGGAGCTAGGGTAGTCAGTCATATCTCAGGTCACCTTAGGGAATTCAGCTTAGGGAATTCGTCGAACCAAATCCATACTCTTATCGTCAGTAGCGGGTCTAAGCAATGCGATAAAATCTTTTAAAACTCTTCCCCAATCACGATAATCTCGTCAGGTATTAGCTATTCTCCATAGCTACAGTACAGGCAAAACAAGCAGGTCGTGCCAACATAAACTTGATGTTCCCATTCGCGCTGCGTACGTGATTTGAATATTGGACGATCTTCTCTAATTCTATCATGGACGCTCAAAACATGGCGATCCCCAAAACGAATCGATTTCACCGAAAGCGGGAGTGTTCTAGTGTCAGCCGAAATATTAATCACTGTGTGTTCGAAACACACCAACCGAAAACCCTCGCCAAAGTTATTAAAGTGGCGCAGAGAAGAAAGTTTAACCTTTTTGTTGTGTTCGTTTTGGAAATTCATCCTCAAGCACCTGCCCAGTCGCAGTTAGGGCTAGCGGTACGCAGCGAACGCGCAACAGTGAAGAAATTGAAGCAACACTACGGCAGAGCCCCTAACACAAAATATATGGGAATGTGCCAATTTCTCTCTCGCTCCTTAACACGCCTAATGTGGGACGGGCGCAGCCAAACTTGGCGGACGGGCGCATACCGATGAATATATGTGAAAATGCTTTGCATTTTATCATGCGCTAAGCAAAATAGATTGATTTTTTTTTTATATATTGTTGTTGTTGGGTCCATCCCGTACCGCATGGTTTCGTGCATGCTTCTCATTCACGCTTCGGCCCAAAACAGAGCTGTCAGAGTTGGAAGTGAGAAACGGTTCCCATACGTTGGCGCCTGTTGCGATCGGGCATGGGATAAGGGGTAGATCTATATTTGTGCAACGGGTGTTGCGTCGATCTTCAGTCGGGCCACTCACGCCTAAGGACTCACCGCAATAATTCGCAAAATTTTCCGACGGATCAGACTAGAACCGTGCGTCCTCTCCCTGGTTCGGTGAAGTCTAAAACCCGCGCGAGTGTTTGCGTATTCGTTGTTACTGATTCCACTGCCCGACTGATTCGACAATCGTAAGCGAGATCCAAACATCAGGTGCCGTTTCGTTATAATTGACAGACTACATCCGACTCACTAACCTACAAAGGCATGCAGCCAGAAAAAAAGAAGCAACTAAACAGATTCCAACACACAACCTCCCGGGGGCAGACCACTGGTTGGGTACGGTTCCAGGCTCCTACATCCAGTGCAGGAACCAGTGCGAGGAAATGTTTGCGGGTTACGGTTGCGCTTCATGTTGATTGGTTCGAGCAGCAGCAACAACAGTTAACAACAACAGCAAAAACGCGCACGCAGACACTCAGATATATACCTCAAGCAATAATGATTTTTACCATCGGCTACAATTTTTGCTTCACGTTTTGTTCCTGTCTTATTTTTTCTTCCCTTCCTTCCAGCGCTCATATCTTTCAATCTTCTCCTTTCTGTGCGGTCTTGCCCAGTCGCACCATGTGTATCTTCAATTGTTGTTCCATTTTTTTCCCCATTTCTTTTGTTTACTATGATTCCATCGAGTTTTTGGTGGGGTGGTTTTTCGTTATGTTTGCTGTTAAGCGCACTTTTGCAGCGTTATGCCTTTGAAGCAATTTAATTAATTCTTCAAGATTTTGGTATTTTTGTTTTCTATGTTGATGCTTTAACAGTAAAGGCTAGTTTAGCAGCGGTTTAATGCTTTTCTGCTTTCCCCCATTTTTCTGTAATAGATTTTAAGGAGATTCTGTTAAGTAGATCTAAACAGCATTCCATCTGTACAAAATAATAATAAAAAATGTTGTACACAATGTTGACCAAATTGTCGACCATCTAAAGGCTTAGTAGAGCAGTGAATAAGGGGAAGCAATCAGGAAGATATTCGATCATCCGGGTCGTGTCGTGCGTCGTGCGGGTCCTGCCGTTTTAAACTGTTATCTGCGGACCTTTGTGACCTTTCGTTGCAATTTTATTGGAGGTGGCTGGCAAGGCCACTCCTTAAACCCCCTGTCTCGTCGGAGGGCCTACGCATACGGCCTAGCTGCTTAGAGTCCCGTAGGATGCCAGGACAGAAGGACAACCCCGTCACTCATCCCCGTCATACCCAAGCTCAGATATTTGGAGAGATATGTTACCGATCTGTACGTCTTGGAAGACGTATTGGGTTGGAGTAGAGTTTGGAGAGCCTGTGATGTCCTTCAAGAGGAGTCGAATCCATGTCAGGCGCTTGTCAGCGACCCGTTCGGCCCAAGGCGTAGTGGAGCACAGCGAGCTCTTTGGCTGGATAAAGTGTCAAACCTGTCGCAGATGCAGCTCTAGACCGAGTTTCCTGGAAACGGATTGGCGACCTGGCCATGTCGACGCGACATGCTCAACCCTGAGCAGGTCAAGAAGAAGAAGAAGAAGTTTAAAAAATGTTTTAAAAATCGTTTTTAATCATAAAAGCATAAAACCGCGCCAACAGCATCGTAATCATTCATCCGAACAAAAAACATCGATCCAGGAATAGCACGAAAAGTGTTAAAAAACCCCTCCGATGTGCAACATAGTACTGGAATGCTAACTAACAGCACGAAATGCAAACAAAACACACCCCCACCGGATTATTAACCTTTCCGGGGAATACGGCATAACTGCACCGGGAACTGCAACACTTCCTTACACCACCGTACACCATCGGCGCACATGCTGAACATGGTGTTGCGGCAGTTGTGCGTACTTAGCACGGTTTAGCAGCAATTGTTGTGCAGCGCAGGCGCTGTAGCTTTTGTTTTGTTTTTTTTTTGTGTGTGGTTATGTTTTGCACCCTCCGCCATGTGCCATCGATATCCCCGTCTACTACCCCCCAAAATGGTGGGCTTTTTAATGTGTACCTGGCCGGATATCGGTGTACCACTGCACCATGCAGATAGTAATTACGCAGGTAAATGGGTGTTCCCGGAGATGGGAGGGGGGACCGGAGCTGTGCAAAAATGGCGGATGATATGTTCTGTGAGGGGTCCGATCGGCGCGATATGCGGTAGTTACGGTGGATGCCTTGTCAAGGCCCGTGGCATTTGGTTACCCAAAATCAACCCGTAGCTGATTGAGAATCCGCACACCTGTACAACCTGTACCGCGATGTTTACATTCCACATGAATTTTGAAGCAAAGGTTTCACCTTTATGCTGCTAAATTTAATGTAACGCGAACGAGCGAGCTAATGGGTTTGTGTTTTTGTTTTTTGGGTGGATTTCGTTTCGCGGGAATGCGGGAAAGGTGGCCAATATTTTTCTCCTACCTTCCGCCCCACCTTCTCCCTTCCCCTCCAACGCTAATGCCGATATGTGCTCTCTGACGTAGTTTGTGCTCCTTTGCGGTTGTTGCACCCGCCCGAAGAAATTCATTGAAAACCCATCGAACCGAAGCACCAAGGCACCAGGCGGAAAAGCGACACGGCCTAGAGTCGGAAGAAAAGCAAGGAAGGGAGGGGATGGGTGGAGGAGCGAATCGGTAGTGGGAAAATAACAACAATCTGTTCGGAAAAAAAACGGAACCAACGCGCGCGCGCGCGCGCTTACACACAGCCTTTCGGTCTTATGCTCCCCTTCTCGGGGATCTCGTTGTGCTGTGCGCGCATGTTGCATCATCATCATCTTCTGTGGATTGTTCCGTACACTGTCGATAGCGTAATGATTTGGGGTACATTTGTTGGAAAATTTTCTATCCAAATTATGGCTTTATGATGGCTTAAAAACACCCACCCACACACCATTAAACGTTGTTGAGCGGTGTGGGCGTTTGAAACGATTTCTTCAAAAACGCAGAAAGCTTCAAAAGCGCGCGCGCGCGCTTGACAGCAGTTAGCGGACGCCATATCTTTCGCAAACAACGTTCATCTCAATTTGCTCCAACGAATAAAAATGATAAATTTCTCTTCACACTTAGTGATGGGTCCTACGAATCTTTTTGCGGATGGATCCGGAGCTAGGTTTCGTTCCGATAGGTAGGTGGAGTAAAGCATGAGGCAGCATCCTGAACCCATTGCACCAAGAAGTCGACCCGAGCTCTTTGGAATTGGGAATACATCCCTAACCGCTCCGGTTATGGATGTCCGAAACGCTAGGTTCGAATCGATCCGCCCATCACTACACACTATGCGTGTACGTGCTTCCAGGGCCGGAGCTGTAATTCCGGAAGTTCCTGACATCAAACAAGCAACGATTCCGAGAGCCGAAGCGAGCTAGATTTTGAATGCTAACCTGCACTAATGGTAGAATTTATCGGGCGAAATGCAGCTCACGTACACGACCGCACCAATTCGTGAAAGGGGTTAGTTGCACCCTGAATACGAAATGCGGCAAGCAACGGTCAAGCTTCGGGCTGGTGCAGGGAAAGCACTGCCGTCAGAGGCATTCCATTATTTGGGTTAAGCGTAGGTGAAAGTGCACATACAAGCGCACGCGTGCCTTACATTTGCCGCACAATTTCAGCTGTCTAAAACTCAGAATCGACATGATCCAGTTTGATTTTTGCTGCAGCTGTCACGCAGACACACGCCGGTTGATAAGCGTACCCAGGCTGGATACAGAAAGGAACTAATTCCCCACCGATACATGAGCGGTAACTACTTGGCACGACGATCGGAAGATCGTACCGATGGATCGTGGATCTTGCGATCCACACACACAGCAAAAGACAGCATTTGACAGTACACGACACGATGCACGATGAAGGAAAACCGAATCATGTCAGTAGCGCCGCTGTCGCTGATAAGTACCCTTCCCGGATTAACCGCACTTTTGTTACGCAGTTTTGCATCCGCGTTTGCAACCCCTTTTTGAGGAGGAAGAAGAAAATAAAACTGGAGTAAAGCTGCACTGTTCCACCGGAACAGTCGGAGGCCGCAATGGCGGGAGGGGGGAACCAGGTAGTTTTGCAAATGATACCGTACACGGTACACGATTCCGTAACCTATTAACCTAACCATACACATACCCGGTAGCGTATCTCGGTGGCCCATCAGAGCTGATAGCATAGCAATTTGTGCCAACTTTGTTTGATTGGCAGCGGTTTGTGCCGCGTGGCTGGGATGTTCAAGCAAGGGAATCATACATACACACACACACACTAAAGCTGTTTCGATTTGCCTGTAAATTGTTGTCAAGCTGTCAGTTCCGCTTTGCATTTCTACGAACGCGACACGCTAATTGCGACTTCTATAAAATCAATCAGTTATCTATTAACTATTTATTAACTTAATACTGATAACTATTACTCGAAAATGGTGCTTAGTAAGTCAAAAGATGGCCGACATAATAACCCATTCGACAAACTGCTTCACTGACGATTAATTTCGCAACAGACTAACAGCAACAAATTATAAGTGATTTTTGCGAATGCGTGTGCGAGAGGGGAGCCCTTTTAAATTTAGAATAATCCCCTCCCCTCTTCCACCCAGCCAGAGCACTTATGGTACTCGTTTCACTTCAGCCTCGTTTATGATCCAGCTAAGGCCTCGTTAGTTGCCTCATATAGAGCTTCCGTTCAGCTTATTGCACGAAAAAACCCTTTTTCGTGCAATAATTGGGCGATAATTTGGGGGCGGGGGGGGGGGGGGGGGGTAGAGGTTTTTGAGATGGCTTGTCCTACCAAAATATGCGCGATCCAAAGACGCATCCAACGGTATACTGTACCTCTCGATCGGACCAAAAATGAGCGAGTTATCGCCGATTTTCCATGAAATGCTGCTAGCAGAATTTTCCTGGAGCTTTTGGGACCCCCTTAGCCCGTGGAAAATCGGCAATAATTGACTCATTTAGGGTCCGATCGAGAAGTGCAGTATACCGTTGGATGCGTCTTTGAGCCACACATCTTTTTGTGGGAAACCTCACCCTGATCTATCCACCCTGTCATTCCGCAAAAACGGGGTTTTCTCCCGGTTGCATCCATCCCCTAGCTTACACATGATTTTCCAGCATTATAGTACATTCAAATTTGCTGAGAGATTCAAATATTTTAGCCGTTAGAGATTTATGACGCGCCGAAGCATCAACCATTGATGCCTGAGCGTATAATTTAGAAAATATCTAATTTTTTAGTATTTTTAAGAAATGCTTTAAAATAACAAATACAAAACAAAAAAAGTTTGCAGAGACAATTGAACCTTACCGAGCAATATATTTATAGTAAAACTTCTTTATGGTAAAATTATTATGGTTTGCGTGGGAGTAAGAATTGACAGTTATAACCGTACCGATCATTGCACGTGCTAGTAGATCTGAACGAATTTCTCTACTAGTCATGAAAATTATTAAGAATTTTCGGTCAACTTAAAAACGTCCACATATTTCCTATAAAGACAATGCTTAATATAGCAAGAAATTTGTAATCGTACGCCATACGCCAAAACACCCTGCTCGTAACTGCCATCAGCAGTATCGTGCAAGCAACGGCTGCTCGAAAACGCTACTGAGCATGTGCGCGATCTGTCACACGCCGTGTTTATATGACTGCAAACGCGAGAACGAAATGCTCCCCTATGCTATCCCCTTAAACCTCTAACGCTTCACCCCCTCCCCTCTCGTCCACCACCTTCAACACACCGCCCTATACCATTGAGATGGTCGCATTTCCCTGCATCATCCTCGTGCGTGCTGTCACATTTTCATCGGACTGCTGGATAGTGGCTGAAAGGACGACCGAACGTGACGGCGGGTGTATACCCGCCCCGTAAACCGAATCCCGTCATCCCGGAGAGGTTAGATCAATTGCAGCTTTCCTACAGTACGGTCCAGTTTTGAGTTTTTCCACCCGTTTGTTGTTGTGGTTGTTATCGTTGTTGTCACTGGTTTTTGGGGAGGGGTGGAGAGGGGGAAGGGTGTGTATGTGTGTGTGCAGGATGTGAACGGGAAGGTGCGAGAAAGTAAAAATCAATTCACTATCGAAAAACGGGCGCAAATGGAGAATGGGACACGGTGTGTTAGTGCAAACCACAGTGCCACGAACGTACGTGTGTAAAGACCCGTAGCGCACAACCTTGGCCAAGACTCGACGGCGAATGCCTGTATCAAAATGGTGCATCAAAACATATGTGGGTGGGCCTGCTTGTGGGCTAGAGATACATCTGAAAGGCTAACGTTGGCAAGAAGTTCTACCGAATGGCTCCGAACTTTGTGTGGACGTGTGTTAAACGCTAGTCTTAAATTCTTGCCGTGTTCTACAAGTGCAACAGCAGCATCAGCAGCAGCAACAAAAAAGTTGAGCATCGTCAAATGTCAAAAACACCTTCCACAACATCCCATTCTTGGTATCTCTCGTCCCCCAAAACCATTCCCAAGTCCTGACTGATTATTCAAGTCCGCCTGATGAAGGGGAACCTAACGCTTTTCATCTCTGCTACTACTTGCACCCGTCATAAAAACACACAGGCGTATCGGGAACTATTCCTTCTCTTTCCCTGAGCGTCTTTTCCCTTCTCTCTCTCTCTCTCTCTCTTTCTCTCTCTCCCACTCTCTCACTCTCTATCGCTTTCTCTTGCCAACCAAGAAAAGTCCCACATCAAACACACGTGCCACAGGCCACACTTTCAATCGCGGCAACCGTGGGATCTCGCGGAAGGTGGGCTCGGGACGCAACATTTGCATATCGGAAAATGTACTCTGCCCTCAGCAGCTCGTGTTGCTAATTTCGTAACAACTTCCACACCAGTGCCAGTTTTGAATATCCGATTTCTACCCTCGCTTTGGATTACCGTTCCAATAGAGTACAGCTGTTCCTTCGCCCGTTTGCTGCCCCACTATAGAGCAATGTTTTTCCAGCAATGTGACCAATGGTGATCAATTTGGTCGCCTAAAGCGTGTCAGAGTCTCAGAGAACAAAAACACTGAAGAATTGCCAGTGTAATGTGTAAAGTTTGGACCATCTCAACCAACCGGCAGGTGTACTCGCTATCAACAGTCTTGTTTGTGTGGTTCGCAGACGTAAAATCCTAAAGCCCATCTCAGCAATCAACACTAAAATCAACTCGTTATCAATCGCCAGAAGCGGACGGGGAAAAGGTGTCGACCGGTGCAGGGCACAGCAACCCACGCCGCAGTGTGTGCACCGTCGCACCAGAGATGGAAGCGTTCGAAACGGTGCGAATGACAGCCGAACGGCTTTCGGAACCAGTGCAAAGATATACCGCCGGCTTCTTTGCATCCGGTCTTTAAGGGCAGCAGTGCTAAGAAAGGAAAAATTCCTGGAACAGTAAATGCCAAAGATAGTGTGAGCTGTGTGTGTGTGTGTGTGGGTGTGTAAGGTGTGCGGGGTGGTTCAGCATCATTAACGGTGTAGGACCTCCGTTCCCACCGTTCTCACCTTTTCGGTGTAGAACCTTCCAATCGACGAATATTTTAAACCCCTTTCTTAGATATCAGGACTGGAAGGGTGATTACAGGCTCCCATTTTTTTTATTGTGTGTGTGTTGTGTGTGTGTGTATGCCATTTCCGATAAGTAAACAGTGGTCGCATCGCAAAAAAGGGCAAACAGTTTAGCAGCAAATTATCGACACCGTATCACAACAGTGTAGGACGGATCCCTCGCAATAAACTCTCTGGATATCCACGGGCAGCCTGAGCAAGCGGCGAGGGTAAGTACGGTTGTGTGTGAAGTGTGTTTTCCGAGTGGGAGGAGGGGCCTTTCGCCGTGTGTGTATCTGGGTTGACCCAATCAATGGAGTGGCGCATTGACTGGTTGTCGCCATTTTGTACCGAACCACTGAGAAGGGGATTAGTTAGACCTAATGGATGTGCGACATCAAAAACTGGTTTCATTTAAGGAACTTTAAATAAAGTGTCTTTCTCTACCGTGGAGCATCAGGAAGAACTGTTCTTTAGAAGCTCCTGCAGCTCGAAGATCGCAAATATAAACTATAAACCTGTACACTACTCATTCCCGACAGGTCTGCGATTATGTACCTCCGAAAGGTTCGATTTGAACGGTTTCTAACGCAGCAGCAGCAGGAACCCAAACAGCAGAAGCATCCAAAACCAAGACAGGCAGCAAGTGTAGTAGTGACGGCAGCAGTAGCTCGGTGCTAGTGCAATGGTGCTCAGCACGGAGTGGTCTCAGGTGGAGATTATAGATCTTATCAACGATGGTAACGGGCTCGGGTTCATGCTGGTCGGTGGCCGCAGTACGGGTGTGGTGATAAAGGCGCTCATACCCGGCTCCGTCGCAGAACGGGACGGTCGGCTACAGAGCGGCGACCACGTGCTACAAATCGGTGACGTCAATCTGCGCGGGTTTAGCTCGGAACAGGTCGCCACCGTGCTGCGGCAGTCTGGCCAGCAGGTGCGCCTGATAGTGGCACGCCCTGTCGAACCAACCTCGCCCGACTATCAGGCGCTCGCCAGCCATGCACCGATCATCCCGACGAAGATGCTCACCGATCCGGACGAGCTGGACCGCACGCTGCTCCAAACGGCCGGCTATACGTCCGGTGCCTTCCTGCAGCCGGGTGGAGCGGGGCTTGGCAATTTGGCACCGGCGGCGCTTGGACTGTTGGCAGCGACCACAACAACCACAGCCAGCACCGGCGATCCCGCAGGCGGTGGTGTACTCTGTCCGACGCACATCGAAGTCGTCGCCGTTAACAACAGTCTGAACAGCAACGGGACGGTCGGCTCGCTCGAATCGACCAACGGTGGCACGATGGCCCTCATTTCACCCACCTCCATCGCACTGCCCGCTTTGCCTCCACACCAGCTGCACTGTCATGCGATATCAGCCGTCACCTCGCTGCTGGCAGATAATGGAGACGCAATGGTGTCCGGCGAGCTGCTCGGGACGCCTCAATCACCGCAGTACAGTGAGCTAGACGGAGCTCCTCCCGACACGCCCGAGACGGAAACGTACGAGGTAGAGCTGCGCAAGAACGTTTACGGCCTGGGCATCACCGTGGCGGGCTATGTCTGCGAAGAGGAAGACCTGTCCGGCATCTTTGTCAAGAGTATCATCGAGGGTAGTGCGGCGGAGATGAGTGGCAAGATAGCGATAAACGATCGGATAGTCGCCGTTGACAACCGATCGTTGGCGGGCGTCACCAACCATCAAGCGGTCGAGATACTGCGCAACACCGACATTGCGGTGCGATTAACGCTGGAGCGGTTTCTACGTGGCCGAAAGTACGAGCACCTGCAGGTTGCCCTCATTGATCCGATGGTACCGACGGCTTCGGTACAAAGCAGTACTACGGCAAACGTTGCATCCTCCTGTCACGCCAGTCACGCCGCCGGTCCTGGTGAACGGGGACGAAGTAACGGAACAATATACACAACGTCCCATCCCAGCAGAGTCGGTAGTGGTGGTGATCTAGTGGGGATGGTACTATCGCACTCGCAGACACTCTCGCACTGTGCTTCACAGTGCCAATCACAGCGCTGCTCGATCGTACAGTCACCATCGGCGACGACACTGTCCATCTGCCCTGCCCGCTCGGACGCCGACTCCATACTGACCGAGTGCGGTGGGTACGAGTGTGGCGGTATCGAGCCAGAGCTCGAATCGGGCACCACGTTCGACTCGAGTGTGTTCGCACTAGAGAACGGTACCGAGGCACCATCCGGCGACGAGCTGCTGCTCGACGGAGACGATGAACCGCACGAAACGGACGAACACCGAGCGCTGTACGCGAACGGGTCGGTGTTGGCGATGGCACTGTCCGCCACCACACCACCACTGACAACCGCCGACAGTGACAGCTGTGATACACGAACGGCGCGCGGCCGCAACGCAGGAGACGAACCGGATCCGGTGGTGCAGCGATGGTCACGGGAAGTGCCCCACAGCCAGATAGTAGTCGCCGACATCCGTAAGCTTGCCGGTCTCGGGATAAGTCTCGAGGGTACGGTCGAGGTGGAGGGTGGTGTGGAGGTACGTCCCCATCACTACATCCGCTCGATCCTCGAGGATGGGCCAGTCGGGCGGGACGGGCAGCTAAAGCCGGGCGATGAACTCCTGCAGGTGAACGAGCACAGGCTCCAGGGCCTAAAGCACATCGAGGTGGTGAAGATACTGAAGGAGCTGCCGGCACAAGTGCGCGTAATCTGTGCACGCGGCAGTTCACCCCCCACTGTGATCAACACATCCCGCAATGCGGAAGCATTCGAGGCGCGCAGCATACTGGCGGGCGGGCTGCAGAGCCTCCAGAGTCTGCAAGGCATCCTGACGAAGGCGCAGTCGGAAAGCTCGCTCTACACGTCCAGCACGGCCACCCTCACCGACCAGCAGCGTTCCAAGTCGGTGGAGCAGGTGTCGGGGCTGGCACTGTGGACGAACGAGGTGCTCTACTGTGACATCGAGAAGACGGAGCGTGGCTTCGGGTTTTCCATACTCGACTACCAGGATCCGCTCGACACGGACGGTACGGTGATTGTGGTGCGCGGGCTCATACCGGGCGGTTCTGCCGAAACGACCAATTTCATCTTTCCCGGCGATCGGCTCGTCTCCGTCAATGGGCACAGCCTGCAGAACGCTACCCTGGACCAGGCGGTTAGCATACTGAAGGGTATACCGCTCGGACCTGCCCGGATCGGGCTATGCCGGCCGTTATCGACGTCGGACAACAACCTGTCCTCGACACCGGAAACACCTACCACCTAGCCAGTCCGGTCGCGAGACGCACGCAGCCGCAGATATCCAACGTCCTCTCCAACATTCTTCCATTGACAAATGTATTATGGAGCCGCAGGTTGTTGTCAGGTGCGCCTGCAGTAGCATGTGTAGTTCGTATAGGGGAAGTGCACGACCAAAGTTCAATCAAGCGAGTTTTTACTGAAACCCTTTTCCTTCACCTTTCACTCCCTTCATGTAGAGAAATCCTTCATTAGGGAAATGCTACACGAGCAAGCCGTTTCAGTATTGTGTACTTAAATATCTGTACAGCGTGATACAAAGTACTGCAATGACCTCTGGTCCTTGCTTCCATTGCCTTATTGCGTCACATCTAACTCCACATCTCCGCAGCTTCGAAAGGATGTGCCCCCTTTATAGATGCTAATTTATGTCTCCATCAATATTCATTTTCCTGCTTCACCACCATCACCACCATGACCACCGTGTCACCGTGATCCAATCGTTTCGCCTGGTTTGATTGGTATGATTTATGCGAGTAGCATCACGACTTTTACACCGAGTGGAAATTTTACCTTCTTTGTCCATGGTACGGGTTTGCTGGAAAGGTCGGCTGTACGAAATTCACCCAGTCCAGAGTCCGGGAAGATACAACGGTTGAGTAGAGTTGTAAATACAGTGAACTGCGAGACTGTAGTCATTAAACTATAGCTCACCAAATATGTCCGCTCAACAAGGCTTGGACGAATGTGAAGAATTTTGTTGTCTTAACGGGCATGTCGTAAAATAATCGAAGTACAAGCTATTCTGCATCCTTGCCCGCTTACCCATGCCCGTCCCGGTCTGTTGTGTTGTCTTATCTCCTTGGGGCAAAAGTTCGCTCCGAACAACAGTGCAACCTTCACGTTGCTATAAAAAAAAAGTTAGTAGACCTTCTATGTCCACGGAATACCCGATTATAAATCAAGTGGAAGCTTCCACTTTTACTTCGGGGATCTGTCGTTTAGAGCACCGAAAATTTTGTTGACACAAGATGGGTCGAGAGAGAGAAAAAGAGATTGGTAAAGAGGGGGGGGGGGGACTTTCCTTGTTGGAAAGTCAACCCATCCCCATACCCGTTAACCCGTAACGTTTTGGGGTTATTTTGCCGACTGGAGCAGGTCCCGCAACAATAACAGGGGTTGTACTGTCACTCCCCGCTTTCCACGGTGCCAGTAACCGTAACCAAGAGGTCATTAATTTAAGCGGTATTAAATTTACAGCCCCGTATCTTGGACCGTTGTGTTGCAGCTCTAACGGTGTGACATCCGGACGACCGGCGAGCGATAAATCGAAGCATCGCTGTACACGTACAGCGCTATCAAACTACAAATTTTGCTCTCCAACAAAACAACAAACAAACAAAAAAACCCGGCTCCAAACAAAATTCGATTTCGTACAGCATCCACACAACCGGGGGAGATTGTTTTACACCGCACCAGTGGAAAATGAAATTCAATTATCATCTAATGTCAACAATAAATAACCCTGCACTATCTAATGACGCGCTTTCACCTTCCTGCCCATTGGGAAGTCACCACATGCCGCCATGCTGTAGGCATTAGTCGCTCACCAACCTTCATGTTGAGATACTAACAAACCTAAGCGAGAACCGGCAAAACTATTGTGTACGACCGTTCTGCGCTTCCCACCCCATTGCAACGTCGCTTCTGACGTTGATTGCGTGTGCGTGTGTGTATGTGTGTGGACTCCATATTGCCAAATCCTCTTACCCGAAAGCCTATCTATCTGGCATCTCTGGTGCTAACGGTGAGGACAGCTATTGTGACGCGCTTTAATGCCTCGGGTCATCGATGAAGATAAACATCATGCCGGGTTGCGTTCAGCGCTTTCATCGCGGAAACTTGAGCCCGGGAGGCTTTCTGTGGAACGTTCCTTCCTCTCATTATCGGCGTCATGCTATCGGCTGCATTAACGCTGCCCCGGCACGTCCTGCCCGGCACAATCATTCACCCAACCATCCATCAAATGGCGGAGGCAAGCCTTGCTGTCTTGTTGTGCCGGCTTATGGCCGCCAGTCGTCCATTTCTTGCTTTTCTCGGTTCGTGGGGAGGGATGTCAGATGACACCTCATCGAGAACGATGAGTGATGAGCGTGTGCTGGTGAGAAATTAGATATCACGATGATCAGATAGTGCGATCCTGATTCTTTGTGCGAAAACTTCTGACAGCTTCATCTCGCTCTGGACTGGATACAGCTCTGGACCGTGCAGGGGGTAGGGTACGGTCAGCTTCCGGGTTTAGAAGCTGTCGCCATTGTTTGTCTGGTTCCTACTACACTTCGCTTGCGAAAAACCCCTTTCTCAAGCATCAGTGCCGGCACGTAGGCATCTCCTGTCTATACACACACACACCGGCACACATGCATACACACCTCCACTGCGGATGGTAGTAAATTAAGTCATATTGCACGTACTTGTACTGCTTCAGTCGAGTGGTCCTGGTTGAGCTTTTCTCTACATCCGGTAGCACTACTACAGCTCTGTGGCTATGATGAAGCGTTCCCCGTGCCAGTTCCCAGATCCTACCGCTCCCTTCGCGCTGATCGATGAATGTTCTCGAGGTGACGGAAATTCGTTACGCAAACCGGGTAATGCCGGCGTTACCGGACTTGCGTGCTTGCATAACGTGCTCAAGAATGGAACATTCGACATGCTAAAGATTGGCCCAACGAACCATACTCCAAGGGTGCGGGTGCGATGAAAGCATCCACCTGTACTGCTCCAATCTGCACGGTTAAAAATTTTCTCCTGATCACGTTTTCTCATCCGTCGCTATCGTCACCAATTTAGCAAGAATTGCCACCATTGTCGATAAAAATTCTACACCATGTACAGAATACACACAAAAAAAGAACTACAACAAACTCCCGCTAAATTAGTACTTGGACCAAAAGCCCAACAAAGCGTGTGTCATTTGACAGCGCACAAAGTGCAAAATTATATCGCATGCATGCATGTCTTCAAAGACTCTCTCGGAAGACTTGTCTCCCGTGCGTATTAAAACTCGCAACACATATCCACATACACACACACCCAAGGGAGAAAAGAAAACTGGTTACTATACTACCCCAGGAAGTGGTTGTGTGTGCATAAATTCCTCAGCGATTTCCGTTGCGTGAGCGGAAGAGTTGAGCAGAATTTTCGGAACAGGGTGTGGAGTGGTACGGCAAGGAATTAGGGCCCGTCCGTTTGGTAATAATGCCGGACCCATAAAATGGGGCCCGATGCGAAGAGAAGGCAAACCCCCTTTGCCGAATGAACGTTTTCAGCCCATTAGTGGAAGTGAAAGTGTAGAAGACCCTTTTTTTTTTGTTGTTGTTCGCTGCCCTCCTCTTTATCGGACTCTCGCCACTCACCTACGGACTTCCGTGCACTCCCTCTGATGTGTGCGAAAGAAAAGCAGCGCCAAAAAAAGCAACAAGATGGCTTCGCTTCCTTTACCCGAGAACGGAGTCGAATGCCGATGCCTGAGAATTCTCGGTCCCTCAGAATCTATCCCTCTGCCGGAAAGTGAATAAAAGGTACGCTGTCGAGGTTGGTAGAGAACGCACGGAGGAAGGCGATGGAGGGGACGAGACAAAAATCTACTTCCTCTCTTCCCATGTACCATCGTACCTCGTTTTGTCCTTAACAACACAGGCTGTGTCTATGGATGAGCGAAATACTCCGACGAACACTACCACTTTCCGATGAAATCGCTACAGCCCAAAGTTAGGCAACGTGGTTTACTTTGTTGCGTCGTTGTTGGGCGAGGCAAGTGGTTTGGGGCAGGAGGGCATGAAAAAAAAAGTTGGCCCAAACTTTGCAACACTCATTTTCTGATACAGAACAACTTACCGCCTCAAACTCGCCAACAACTTTTCTTCGGAATGGAAGCGGAATCTAAAGCAAACGTGTCCACGTAAGCTCATCAGTGTAAGTCCTCGTTAGATGACTGCAGAATCAAACTCGACACGACACCATCCACACGGCCAAGATGACAAGTTGATGTTTACCGTGTGCAACTGCAAGCGGGGTACTATTGGCATTGGGGAGATTCATTCCGTTACTTAAACACTCTCAGCTTTGAAGCTGTCAAAGTGGATGGATTTATTTCACGATAGTTTTTCAGTCCCTCTACAAGAAAATGGATTTATTATTTCTATTTGTTTTAGAATTGTACTGCTGAACGGAATGGAACTCTTTAGGTGGTCCTTTGTCATGGCGAAGGAACTAATGAAGGGCAAAATTTCTTTCAGGTGAAGCAGTTAAAGTTTTACTCTGCACGAAACCAGTTAAAGTAGCTTCAATATACACTGTGTGTGTGTGTGTCTGCTTGTGTACGCGGTGACATGCTTACCTAGTGTGTTCCAAGTCGATGGTATCCAAAACCCTCTAGAGTCACCGAATCGCCAGCCCACTAAGGTATCTTCTCTCCAAGAAAAAGAACTCCAGTTGCGAGAAAAGTTTACCAGCAAAACTGACAAAAGGGCCACCGGGAGCAAATAAGCAAACAGTCGTAAGTCGTGTCCCTTTTAGCTCGGGCAAGAGTCGGGATACATTGAATAAGGCGTCCTCGTCGTTTTCTCCACGCCACACGCCTTTTTCCACAAACAATAATATCCGGAGGCGCTTGCTGTGGCGGTGGTCTCTAGTCTGTAAACAAATGTTTAGTAACACTTTTGCCATTTTCTACAGAGCAGGGACTCCTCAGATGTCCACCCATTGCTTTTTTTTTTTGGCGGGATAACACACGCACGAGAAAATATCCAACCTCGCTAGTCAAGAATTTCGCGCCTTGTGCTCCAATTTCCTTTAACAAGGGGTAAAAACTTTAAAAAGCAACTTAAGATGGAAATGGATGCGGTATCAAGTGGTTTAGTCTTCCCGGCAAGCTTTGAGATGGTTCGGTACTACCTCAAAGAATTAAAGGAATTGCTACACCCGACAATTCCCAAACGGTGTGGTTTGTGACGATGGTGTACTATTACGAAGAGCGGGAAGCATCAGCGTACTTGCGTGCCGGAACATGCACTGATATCAGTACATTCGCTGACTCCGAAGGATTATTTATGTTCACCGAATATTAAAAAAATCTTGCTCGGCACGGCTGGTGGCATGTCACCAATGTGCGGGGAATTGACATATTTATTTAATACTCCAAACTTTGCTGCCTTGCTCGGCGGGATGGAGGAATGATGACGAAGGCCTAACCTAACATGTACGGGCGGTATTACGCAACAGTTTACACTAACTTTTCATTTGTGCGGCAGATACCGGCAAACGTTACGCCTCGGTGAAGTTGTCTTGTCGCACCGCCAGCGGGACTGTTATTCTTGTTTTTGCGTGCGGATACGTTCGTGCGCGGTCGTTTGTTTGAATTGTCGGATGGTTTTTCGAGGGCCGTGGCGTGTTCCATCCTGTCACCCTTGCATCATCAGCCTACCGCCAATGTTGACCTCGTGCTCGTTCTACGGTTTGCTTCAATATTCTGGCTACGCTGCAGCCGTTGTAAAGCAACTTGTTGGACGTGTACCGCCGGATCCTGTACACCGCGGGACAGGACTTGTGGGTGGACCATCAACGCAACAAGGCAGCAATTTTGCGGCAAGTCAGCATTTATTCTGGAGCAATAAATTTCCCACCAGGCAGGCGCAAATTTCATGACCTCGTTTTGGACAAGGGCAAACGAACGCGTACCGGCTGGCGTAAGCCGCGCGCGCGTGTGTGTGTTTTTTAACGATTGAATTGGCCAAGCTGTTCACAATCGCATTACGTAGAATTTGTTATTTGGCGAAATTTTGCAGCACCGAGCGGGAAATTATGTACACAAGAGTCCATCCATTTTAAAATAGTTTTCGCAGCCCAGCCGCCATCTTGGCTTACCGCGAGCGATAGCTGTCGACGGGCCGTGTTGGCTTAAAATGCTCTTTGCTCCCCAGATGTATTGTATCAATTATTTCGCAGTGCTTTCGCACCGGATGGAATGATTACGAAAAAACGAAGCAACAGCCAAAAAAGAAGCCAGCCAGGATTCCAATTCCACGTGGAATTTTGCTACAAACATGGGGCAGCCAAACACCCTGGGACAAAATGGAAGGAAACAAATACCCAAACACCCACACCGGCACACATATGAGATGGAATCGTGCCAATAGAGGATGCCTTTGTTTCGACGGGTGTATGGATAAAGCGAATGCGTAGCAACAACAATATCCCCATCCAATATGGTGCCTCCCTGTGGCTAGCGGGCGTGACTAGTGAAGCCTGAGCCTGGTTGAAGGAATTTGAACCACCCGTGACATAATATAATCTCTCAAAACACACACACACTCGCTTGGTCGCATATTTCCTCGAAAACAAAAAACTGCTTCATCATTTTGCGGTGGAGGTGTTAAAAAATTCAACAGCCTGCCTAAAAGTGTACCGAAACATCACCACACAAACACCATTCGCCTGTAAATGCTGGTAAAACGGGTAGGACTAAACAAGACAAAAACGATAGAAAAACACAACACTAAAACCTAGCTATCACAGCTTGTCCTGTTTATCGCTATCGTACAGATCGGACTCAGTAAATCAACGCCACCGGATCTGATGATGCGAGCGTAGAGGAGGGCAAGTACAAAGTTGTGTGCTCCCTTCAGGGAGCGTCCATAAATTACATAACGCGCGGGGAGGGGGAGAGGCGGTTAAAGTCTAAGAGTCAAAGAACAGGTATCGATGATAAGTTCGTTTTTGGAGGTAAAAATCCCGATTTTATCGTAACGTAATTTATGGACTTATCATTGTGTGTGAGAGTGCTGTGCTTTTAGATTAGATTGGGCATAACGAAACAGTCGCAAAATTCGTACCTATTCCACCCGCTCGGCTTGAAAGGCGTGTTCTCCTTTGTTGTCCTCCTGTTTGCTGTATGCTGGCTAGACTTCATTTTGTACCGAAAGGCCCAAGTGTCCTGTCATGTTCAGCGCAAAGATGGCGAAAACTCAGTACAAAAGCACACAGCACAATCCATGACCAGCGCAAATAACGCGGTGTTGTTTCGCAAACAATCGTTTTGCGGTAAAGATTGGTGTGCGCGTCTGTTCTTTCTTTTTCACTCTCTCTCTCTCTCTCTCTCTCCTGCTCTCTGTGTTTGCTAATATAACGCCACATTTCCACAGCGGGAAACGGTTTAAACTGTCTACATGAACAGCGAAAACCCTGCAGGCTCTACTACCTACTGGCGTGACTGGAAACAATGGTCACGTTGGATAATCCACTCCTGCAACTCGCTTTTGGGAAACGGGAAATGGGCGAAGATGACTGATTCACTCATTCATGTAGAGTGGCAGGTTCCTTTTTTTTTTGAAGATATGTACCACTCGGACCGGATTCTGTTTGCTGCGTCACGGGGTAGTAGTGTCCCGCTGAGTGAAAGCTTACACAATGCCTGCCGGGAATTCCGACCGCCCTTGCAAAAGCACAAATGGACGGGGGTTTGTCTCAAAATGCACACACACACACACACACACACACACACACACACACACACACACACACACACACACACATCCACTTCTTGCTTAATATGAAAGACAAACGTCTGTGAAGGTTCGCCTAGTAGTACTCGGCAGGACCAACTCACCAGCTCAAAGCCGGCTTGTGTCCTGTCATCCGTATACGGTATAACGTTCCAATGTGCGGAAGAGTGCAGAAGAATCCATCAAATTGTGCCATGCATGCATGTTTAATTGAATTGTGCCAGTGCTCGACGGATGTACTTCACGAATTGTTCGTAATTGGAGGTTAGTTTTGTTTCTCGCCATATTCGCCGCCAGTGATGTGGGGGGAGGATTAGTTTACTGACGTCATTCGAGCGAGAATCGGTCAGGGGCTAGAAATAGGCATTTCAAAAACCGAGCAATACCGGGAAACACCACCAGGTTCCATATTACTCCCTGATTGGAGTTGAAAACTGGGAATCGCTTGAAATGCTCACTCAAGCGCCATTTTTTTTGCCAAGGAATTCGGGCGCGTTCTGCCACTCACAGAAAAGCAGCAAGATGCTAATTTGAATAAAAAATCTCAAACCTTCCTTGCACAAATACTACCCACCACTGCTGGAATGACCATGCCTTTCTAAAGTAAAGCGAGAAAAAAATGTCTGCTAAAATGGCTAGCATCATTGCACTACATTTCACTGGTGAGAAAAACAAAAAGAGTATAAAGGAGAAAGAGAGATAAAAAGAGCGAATACTGATTTTTTCTTCTACCACTGCTACTTCCCATGAACGCACGCAACTAACGCAACGGTAATGCGGATTGCCGCGTTTCAGGCGTTTTTTTTGTTGTTGAGTGTATCTATCGCTTCTTGGCCCTTTTCCCACCCGGCATCAGCCACATTCTGATATTGATCAATCAGAAAGCATCTGGTCGATTTGCGAAAAACAAGGAGCTAAATGGAACCGTGAGGATGGAAACACAATTTCCACCGTCAGCTCCAGTTTATCCTAAGCTTTGCGTAAAAAGCCTACTTTTTTCTCCCCCCGCGGCGGCCGGATGTGCTGGATGTCCCTGTTATTCTTCTGCTACCAAATTTACCTGCCGCGCATGTAATCGATACGCGAATTGTTTATTTGTGATTTTATTATCATCATGTGCCCGTTGTTTCAGTTTGCTTTTTTACGGCTTTTGCCATGTTCTTACCGGCACTCTTGGTTAATTTCTTCTTTCGCTCACTTTGTGTGATAGGGTCTAGGAACAGAGCGGCACACTAATAAAGCATTATTAAACATTACTGTCTCACCGTAGCAACAGTGCTTTAAATCATCGATACACTCAACGCTACATTTGGTTTTATTAAGGTGGAAACATCATGAGACATACTTTTTCTACCACATACACCAACATAACCTCCAAAACACTAACACAGAGCAGGTCGGACCACTGGGGAACAAGGTTTGGAAGCTTTTTTTTTTTTCTTGTGGTTGGAAAATTTTAATGGGAAGTTAAAAAGAATTATTCTAGCTTATTTTTATGTCATCGTTTAATGGGCACACCAACACAACACTACAGCCGTCTACCATAATTTATCCGTTGAGGCATGAAATCGAAAATGGTTCCCAGCGTACAATTATTTTCCTGCAGGCGCACACCTTTTCTGCTCCAGGTTACGGGTGGTTGCCGTTTTTCCACCTCATCGAAATGAAATTATTTTTCTACTTTACTCGATCATTTTCCATTTTTCCTTCATTTTTTTTTCGTGCACTGCGATATCTTCAAAATGCTTTCAATTAAAATTTTTATCGATTTTCGTGCTTGTAATGTGAGCCTTGACATTCGAATAACTAATGGGGGGGGGGGGGGGGGGGGGTGAGAGGGGTTAACGTGGTTGTTGTTGTGGAGGCGTGTTTCCCTTTACCGTAAAACAAAATTCCCACCTTTTCCCCAGTTTTGAACTCGTTGATTGGACTTATTATTCGCTAATGAAGCGGTAGGTCGAATGAATAATTATAAAAGAACAATAATCAATTGAATCTTTTTTCTAAGTTTCTAGCACAACATTGTTGGAAACAAAGAAATAAAGATAAAAAGGACTATAGAAAAACTACATCCGACATAATGATAAATAACAAAACGGAACCCAAAAACCAAAAAGAGAAATGAAACAAATTCACTACAAAAGTAAACCAATAAATGCATTGCAACAGTAAGGAAAGGAAACAGATACTAGAATAAAAATATAACGAAATAAAGACAGAAAAAGTAACAAAAAAAAAAACAAACAACCCACATACAACGTTTTCCACCAATTTCTAGGAATAATGAAACAAACATCCTCTAAACAAAAGCGTATTTAGATGAAAAAAAAAACGCGTCCCTTTTTCATAATGTCATATTTATATCTTCCTAAAACGAGACGAGCAGCGGCCTTTGGCAAAAGAGAACAAAAAAGACAAAATTTGCAAACAAACAAAAAAAAAAAGTAAACAAAACAATGGACGAAAAGTTGGTGGAACTGAAAACTCCCTAGAATGATAGACGGCAAGTTGAAGGTAGTGAACGCAGAGAGCAAAGCTATAGCTCTGAACACATACGGGCACAACGTGGTGGAACGGTATTACATAGATATTTCTATATTATCCCAACTACACACACACACACACACACACACACACACACACACACAGCGACGATCTAAGTAAGTAGGACTAACTAAGAATTGCAAGCTAAAATTCACGACGAAAATTGTAAGTAACTATTTTATCGAAATTAATAGGAAACGAATAGCGATCGCGCGATGGGGGAATGGGTGTTAAAATAGTACGATAAAGAATCGAACGGGCGCGAGTAGGTAATGGATAGCGCAATGAAGAAAAGATAGCCACAAAGCAAACCTCTTGTTCTTTGTAGACGGCGCTATTAAAGAAGACAAAACCAGCGGCAGGTGAAGTGGGGAAAAGATTTGGCAAAATTACATCATCTCACGTGGGTTGCATAATTTTAGGGGCTATTTCCAATATAAAAAAAACGCACCCCCAACCTGCATATGGCGCCAGAATCTTCGTTTTAACTCGGTATCGCTTTAGTAAAAAGGTGTGTTATTGGCTGCTATTAGCAGAGTGAGATGTACATTGAAGCACAATACTAAACGTAGACTAATGCTTAGCAAGAGAAACCATTAAATGCAGCAGCAAACGGTCTGAATTGATCGATTAGTTAGCACGATGCATACAAACGAAACACCTATCAACCTTAGCTCCCTAAAATTAATTATTATTTTTTGTTTGTTTTAGTAGCTCTAAACTAAACGTCACTAGTAGAAAGGGGTAGCCCAGTGGTGTCCAAGTTGCTTTGCAAAAAGATTTTTCGCTAGCCACGTGAAAACTGAAAATTCTATAATTACATTTCCATTAAACGTTCGCTATCTTTATTGAGTGATTGGTCGCTCAGGTTTCTCTTGGTGGTTTACACCCGTTCGAGCAGAGTCTCGTTGATGGATTGAAGGATTCCTCCGGCTTGTGGCTATTGAGTCACACAAGTCACATATCCAGTGTATAATTGGTCCTGCATTGCGGCGTATTGGTCTTGCAGTGCTCCTGTTGCAATCCCATAAACGTAAATAAAGTGAGTGTTATTGAATGATCTTGGTGCTCATATGCTGTAGCCTTCCGATCCAGATAAGGCCAGAAGGAGCTAAAGCTCCCTTATTTTCAGGATTTATTAGGTTCAAATTATCTACAGCGTACAGAGGCAATATTCTTATCGGATGTTGAACATGCAACAGTTTCCTCGGATTTGATCCTAAGAATTCTCTTCGCAGAACTATTCTAAAGGGATTAAAATGAGCGCATAGCCCTAGAACGTTTCATGGTAATTTAGAGGGACATATTTTGTAAAATTTTAAGTTTATATTTGAAGTCAATCGTCTCTACATTTTTTTTTTGTGTGTCAGATTTTAAGGTCTCAAAGGTCGCATCCGCCCCGCGAACCATGTGTTTGACATGTCTGGCGTAAGACCGTCAATATGATTGTCCTAAAATCGTCCTCAAACTGTTGTAAGGATATTCTCCAAATTTTATTTCCGTCTAGAGTCAAAAATGAAGGCTTAAAACATTCTAAACCTTCTTTTATTCTAAAGAACTATATGATAAAAATGATCTAAAATCTATAAATTGCATAACTTCAGGCGGTTTTGCGGAAAAAACCTAAAAACAAGTAAATTCGTTTTGAAAAGAAAAAGACACTTATGACATACATACTCAGACACATACATACTCGTTAAGGCCTTTTTGCAAGTTGCTCGTGCTTTCAAACTTTGCTTTCTGTACCTTGGTAAGCTGGCTGATGGCGGAGTGGGGGGGGGGGGGGGGGGGGGGGTGTTACTAAGAATGTGGTTGTATGTAAAATATCATCACGAGGGCGTATATAGAAGCGAAACGAAGCAGACGTTAAGCAACACACGCACACAAACAAACAACAATTATGGATGAGTGAAATAGTAGAAGCGAGCCCAGTGATCATTAGGCGTTTAACCCTATCCGGCACTGGAATGATCCGTTTTTAAAGACCAGAATCGCTTTTTAGTAAATGTCGCAAGCTAGACGCAACACTAACACATATTAACTCAGCGCATGTATTCCGTGGTCCGGGTAAGCCGGTGAGCAACACAACAATCTTGTGATAATCAGTGAATGTTCGTTAACCTTTTTCTTTAAGTGCAGCAACAACTGACGTCTATGAGAGTACGGCTTGGCGGGTAGATGTTTGGAAAAAAAAAATTTAAAGAAATACAACTCACAAAGCTTTTGGTATTGCGTTAGTGTAAGAATATGCTTTAAATTTGGTTGTTTAGGTATATGAAGGTAAACGTAATGCGGTGAGGTGCGTGGCTCGTTTGTTTGTAGTTTTAAGATCCACACACACATGCACACCACACACACACATGAAGACTATATTTCGATATGGTATGTGATGCTAGTGTTTGTACTCTTATCAATGCACCAACTCCTAGTAAGTGTTTGGTCTAAGTGGACCTCAACGACACTAAGTATATTCTACTACTGTTACACGACTGCTGACAGAAGCCACCGTAGGGAAAGCAAGAGCTCCAGGGAGGGTTGATGGCGGGATGGTGGAAAGGAGCGAAACTGGATTGACATATCACATCTAATTGAAAGGAGAACGAGAGAGCAAAATAAAACACCTAACAACATCAACAAGAAACTCTATTGCGACAGAGTAAGTATAACAGTTGACAAGGGAGATGGAGGAAGAAACAAATCAATGCAACAGGAATGCAACAAACAAGCAAGAGAGCAACTAATTCACGAAAAAATGCACAAAAAACGCAAGTACAGTTTCCGCATAAACACGCCTACGTAACAATAAGAGGAAACTTTTTGCGAGAGAAAAAAAAGAAGCATCAACTAATGGAAGAAGATGCAGCACACAATGTAGCGGACAATGATAATGTTTTTAAAAAAATAAACAAAAAAAAAACCAAACAAACTACTAAAACGAACCAATAAACGTTGTGCGGCACTATTTTTAATTTTATTTTGCTGCGAAAAATAAATTCCTTTTACTGGCCCAGATAACCAACAACGGCTATAAGATGCTTGTAAGACCAGCTAAAGGGCTCTTATATATCATTGGCTTATATGTTTTCTTATAGCGGTAACTGTGGATAGTCAGTCCACACTATGGGGGGCCGCGGTCTGGATGGGAATTGAACTCCGTTCCTGCCGTTTGAAGACCGGTGTCGCTGTCGCATACACCACCGGGCCGGCCTCCAACGGTGAGACTCTTTCGAAGACATATTTAGCACGCGAACAAATTTTTCGCGTCATAAAAATCTTCGAAAGGTTCTATTTGATTTGATTTGATTGACGTGATCACAGAAGCATGTTATTTATTTATTTTTTTACGAACGTTCCCACATTCAATTCATCTCGTATTTAGATTTTATTTACGCATTTTACTACATATTTCACAGTGTCACACGACTCATGTTCAAAAGATTTCATAATTAAAACGCAAATAAATTTCAAATATTTTGCATAATTTTTGAAATTGTTTCTTGAGGACAAAGTAAGAATAAAACTCGTACATAAAACTCAAGTGATTCAGCAAAGCAAGGTCTAGAACCGATTCGCTTTTAAGGCCACGAAGTTGTCGACCAAAAGAAAATTTTAGGGCTCGTATAAGACCATGAAGTCTTTGTGTGGTTATCTGGGTAAATGACGCTTACAATATTCAATATTCTCACATTCGAAACATGACACAACCAACTTTATTTATTAATGTTTGTTTCTTAGTGTAAGCCATCAGTGACTATTGATAGAATGCAAAACTGCAACTGCAAATGATAGGCTCGCTTTTATTTGCCTTGCTTAGGAACTCATAAACCCTGAACACCATGCCAGAGTAAATGCTGAAACCAATTACTAGGTATCTGTTGTAAATTCGAACTAGCTCGTACGATGAATGTTACTGTTTCAATTCGCTAGTCCAAAAAAAAACGTAGCTATCAAAGCTATTTTTGTTTAAAAGAAAACCCCTTTTCTCAACCAAGCGAACAAACAAAAAACCCCCCCACAAGACGAACGATACAAATCAAAGTGGAACAAATTGCTGTTACCATTCCGCAGGCAACAACGGCAACAGCAGCAGTAGCAGCTCACAAAATATTCCTAATATTTGTAATCCTTATGCATACGAATGTAAAATAATAGACAAAAGACAGAAGCCGTTGATATTTGCAGTAGAAGTTGAAAAAACACTAAATAACACCCAAAAAGAGTCCGAAAGGAAGATCGAAAAGTAAAGATGATAAAAATGCAAAGTAGAGGAGGGAGGGGGGGGGGGGGGGGGGAATGAAGAAAAAAAATGCAAAATGTTAGAAGATCTCGAGCGTTGCTTAGTTAGGAATGGTTTGTTTGTTTCGAATTTTCTGTTTTTTGTTTAGTATATGATGCAATGTTTTTTGCGATGAAAATATATAAATATATCTATATACAATGTTACTTCCGTTTCCTTCCACCCATCAGCCGGGCAGGTTGTCTCCTGGGTGCGCATCTGCAAGCAAACCGCAAAGCAAAAACCAAACAAGAGAAAAATTAACCTCCCTAAGCGTACAGCGTATTGCATTGCCGAGTTTTAGCACCAATACATTCGAACCAAGTAGTCGTCGTCAGAACCAATAGAATGGTTGGGAATAGTGTGGATAAATACACAAATATATCACGTGCATGCATTACACTACTAGGCTGAAGCGTTAAACGAGGGAAGCGAAAGAAGCGAAGCAACAAAAATCAAGAAACACAAAAAAACGAACCAAACTTCTTAAACAAATCTTAAAACACTGCAACAAAAAAAAAACGTTAGATATAAAACGGAGTGATAAAGGCAAAATAGTCAAACTAAAACTAAAGAATAAAACACTCAACTGCTTGAACAATACGCACACGTACGCAGAGAGGAAAGAATTCAGTTGATAACAAGAGTTGATAATCACGACATAGATAAAACGTTAGCAACTTTAAGGCAAAGAGAGGGAGGGAGGGAAGGAGGAGAGGGTGGAGAGTGATGCAGAGCGCAGGCAGGGAATGCTACAGAAAACAGTTAGAACAGTGAACAGTGTTGTACACTCCATTAAATTCTATTCATCTCTAAAACCCTCTCACAAACGCCCTACACAACGATGTACACCCCTCGTTCTCTTTCGCTCTATTGATATATTGCATATATATATATATATATATATATATATATATATATATATATATATATATATATATATATATATATATATATATATATATATATATATATATATATATATAGATAAACATACATAAACACTCACACAGAAATTAAACCATTCACCAATATATTCCTACACATCAAAATGATGTAACACAAGCACTTTAACCCTCAAATCAAACAGCATCAACAAAGGCAAGAAAAAAACACACACACATAACATCAAAAAGACAAAAAAAGAGAAACAATTCTAAGCGCAACAATTTTGTCCTTTAAAACACTAAAACATATAAGTCATGAACGTGCGCAACGGACAAAGAACGAAGCAAGTGGGAAAATTATAAAAGTTAGAGTAACAAAAAAAGTAAGAATTTAATTAAATGGATCAAAACAAATCAGAATGGAAAAATGACTTTCAAAATGGTTTCGTTTTCTATAATTTTTTTTTCTTTCCGAAAAATCGCATTGCAGTATACCGGGAATGGTTGCAAAAGCTCAATTGTGGCACTACAATTTCTGCTAGTGATGAGTAAACGTTCGAACCTAGGTTGAAATAAAATCACAAAGTAGGTTTTTGGCACCTAAATTCAAGCCGTGAGAGTGCTGTCAATGAGCATGTCAAAATGAGCCCTTCAGCTCCTTTTTTGTTTTGCCTGTACAAAGTTCCTTTTACAACGAGCGCAACACTCAAGGTAGAAAAGCAAGTGTGGACGATTTTTCCATTGAATTTTTTTAATCAGTTTGAAGTTTTATTTGTTGGGGAACTAGTGGTTCTCTGTAAAGAAACGGCTACCCTTGATTCACTTCCTAGTGTTGTTTAGACGAGAAGACGTTACTGACAACTACTGCACAACAGCCACTGTGATACTTTTAGTGTTCCGTTAAAGTAGGTCCAAATAATCTGCCAGGTTCATTCCGTGCCTTGCTGCATAGAATCTAGTTCCGTTCCGTTCCGAAAAAAAAGAAACATTCCCATCACTACTTTCCACTTTAATGATGCTGCCCAACCAAAACGAACGGGGCAAAACAGCGTGTGTCTTGCTCTAAATCGTCTAGCTCACTTGTTTACACTAATGTACGAGTATTCTGTGACGTCATGAGGTTTTGGATTTGCCGTAACCGTACGATTCTGTGTTTCGTTCACACTCGTATAACTGTTTCATTCGCACTTACAGACGAGATAGGCCGAGCAATGTTTGTTTGCCAACGATATCGATGTTGTGTCTAGATCGTATCGATGCATTGGTTTTACATTTCGCTCAAACTCGTATGTCATTCCTCTCGCACTCACGGACAGTATAGACGGAGTAAATTTTTGTTCTGAAAGGTATCGATACATGTGTGTATACGCCGGGTGTTTTCCCTTGCTTGCACTGCTATACCTCACACACAAACGCATACATACACGCCTCGTACCTTTAAACGCGTAACCGTCTGAAATCACGCCAGACGGCGGAGCAAGTGAAAGCGAAAAAAATATGCTGGTGCCATGAAGTTTGTAACTCTTTGATATTAGAAGAAACATATATTTTTTAAATACAGGAAAAATCATTATCTCACAAAGTATTTAGTTGTTCAGTTCAGTTTTAATAGGTGTTTATTTCTTGGGTGTTGGTCCAGCTGAGAGATCTTTGTAAAATAGTGTTATTTGAAAGTGTTGTTACCGTTTTTGTAATGGCTGACTTAAAACGTCTGCGCAAATCTGGCATGTTTTATCGCCAAGCTGCAAAGTATATGGCGCTGGAACCTACGGGAAAGGATAATCAGGATGCAGGACCAAGCCAACCATGTTAGTTGACTTTATTACACAAGTTTAACGAATATAAAGTTCGATTACATCGTAGTGTTATTGTTATATTATTATTTACAACATACCCAAAATATAGCCACGAGCAATTTAAACCATGAAATGCAGCGCACATCGCCAACCCCAGAACAAAGTCCAGTACCAAATATGAACCAGACCGAAGAAGAATATGTCGAATTGGCTGACTACATCGATTGCTGTTCTTCCTGTGAGATGAGAATGAAATCAACACTGACGATACGTTCAATCAAATTATCGATAAAATGTCAATAGTTGATGGAAATCGTTACTGCGCGCTTTCCACCAACGCGTCGCATAGCTCCATAAACATAATTTGAAAGCTTTTTAAAAAAGCCAACGTTAAAGTTCCTTTAACCGCTAAAACTTTTCTGTGGACAAATCGGAATCCTTCGACGGACTTTAGTACTAACAAAGTAGTTAATACAATTTTTCCCACGTTAACATACCTTTTGCAATTGGAACAGTATTTTCCTTTCCAGTGTCAGTAGCTAACGCACAATATTTCAATATATTTATAAAAAGCTGTTTAAACCATACAAAATGCAATTTGAATGCTACCTTTCGATCGATCCTTGACAAATTGGTTGTACTCAGATGAAAACGTCATATCATCTGTTTCTTTGTCCAGCGGCATTTTGCTTAAATAGTAAAAGATGATAATGAATAAAGGCGATGCATTACATCACGGTCCACCACGACGATTCTTAACAAAACCATGGATCATTGAAACTCAACAATGATATTCATTATAGTTTGCTAGTTTTGCATTTACCAAATACAAATACAAGAATGTACACAAAAAAACACATTTTCTTTAACTTGCGATCCTATATAGCGCATGTAAAACAAAACCTACTCCGATCCACACTAGACTATCACGACTAAAAAGGACCATCGCATCACCGCCGCAGCAAATCATATGGTAAATATGCATTATACACTAATAATCACAGTTCAATTCTCACTTCTCCTGCTCACCTCTAGATATCCAGAAAAAAACAGTACTGCATATTTCAATCTCTTCTCTCTACAGTTCAATTCTCACTTCTCCTGCTCACCTCTAGATATCCAGAAAAAACAGTACTGCATATTTCAATCTCTCCTCTACACACAGGCTCAAAAGCAGCTACCTTGATCCATAAGAGAAACAGAGCAAAAAGCATGGAAGAACGAACAAGCAGTGCGAAAGAGAAAAAAACAGCATACACAAATCAATTTTTTTGCACATCTCCATGACGTCAAAAATTTTGTGACGTCATAATTTGTGGTAAACAAAATTGCCCCATCCGTTTCTGACTACGGGGCAATTATCGTGACAAAAGTAGGGCCCCATTTTAGCCCCATTCTTGCAACGACTTTACCTATTTTGTTGTGCTTGGGCAGATGATTGTAATACGCCCTGCCCAAGGTAATTCCAAAGCCTTAAACTAGCCTTAAACTACCTCGTGCTGGAAAGACGCTTCCCAGTCCAGATGGTAAGTAAACGTTGTAATTTTAAGGTAAAACCGCTATTAACGATACCCATTTCACCGACCATTCGGTGCGGTTCATCCGAAACAAGAAATAAAAAAGAACAAGAAAACAGTTTACAGTCTCCCAAATATTAGAAGCATTAAATTATCTTTTATGACGCTTCCGCTTTCATCACCATTGCCACCAGGCTCCAGCTACAAGCCCTCCTCCTGTTTATTTTGCTTTACATTACCCACCAATCCCCCCCGCTCCCAACAGCTCTGTAATGACAGGGAAGCTGGGAGAGTGTTTAATCGCATCCTTATCACACCCTACCAGAAGGTGTAACCGAAAAAGGTGCCTGGAAAAGTTTAAATAAAAAAAACAGTGGGGTACATGGTAATCAAGGGACTTTTTTCCCCCAGTTGGAATATATCTACTAGGAAAGAAATGACAAATAGCAAACGGAGCAACAAACAAAAAAAAAACAAGCAGAAAAAAAGAAAGAAAACAAGCATTAAATATAGATTTAGCGGTGGTACAAGCCGCAGCAGATTGATACCTGTCGTTCTGCTGGTAAACACTGAACGGTGTGGATTAGTTGGATAAACAGGGTTAAAGAGACACTGCTTTAAATTTTATTAGTGTTGATTTAGCCAAAGGGCTTTACAGTGCCACTTTAAACCGATTTAAATTGACTGTAAAGTTTTACATCTTTAAACAAAACTGCTCAAGAGAGAGGAGTGATTTTAGCCGTAAAAAGTGTCTTTTGTTATGCGGGTTGCATACTCGCAGGTATATTTTTTTATGTAGGCAACTACGCACTGCACATCCTCAACATAAGACCCTAGTCACGTTAACAAATGTCGCCATTGCATGTGTACAGAAGCTTTACTCCTTCTTGGTGTGCGAAGCGTTGCTATACTCCTGCTGCAGATCCTCACCCAAACCAACCGCACTGCAGGCGGCTTGATACAACCGTTCGGCTAATTCGTCATCTTTTGCCAGCTCGGACACTTCCACCCGTTCGCAATCACTGTTTAGAAGGATAAAATGGATCAACCCATGGTTTTGTTTAAAAGTAGTACAATTCGCAGTCTTCAAAAAACCTACTTAAAGAAATCTCCAGTGCAGCTAGCTAACTCCGGATCCGTCACAAGCCGGACGATGGTATGGGCTCCTTGGGCCGGACTTTTCATGAACAACCACATCCACGGGAAGGTGAGTACTTTCGCAAACAGTGCCTTCATTATTGGCGAGTGACGCAGATGACCAGTGCCTCGGACCAACCCAGGTGAGCAGCAGTTAATGGTGGTACGGTAGCCTTCCGCTTTAAGGTTCCTCGCTAGCACTTTGCCTGCCAGCACGATCGCCAGCTTCGAATGCGCGAACGCATCCCGTCCACTTTGGGCAAGTTGGCGTAAATTGAGCGGATCCTCCCGGTCGGCGATCTTGGCAGCGGTATACCCATGGGCGGACACGTTCACAACCCTCCCACCGTGCTGCGAACGGGCCAGCTGCGGTAGCAGCAGTCGCGTTAGCAGAAAATGCGACAGGAAGTTACACTGCAGATGCTGCTCGTACCCATCCACCGTGCGCCCACCCGGCTGGAAGATAACACCGGCACAGTTCACCAGTGCATCCACCGCCGGATGATGTGCCTGTACCTGGCGCACAAATCGACGCACACTGTCCAGTGAGCGGAGATCCAGCGCCAGCACCTCCAGCGTACATTCGGGCGCTTCTCGGCGTAACAACTCGCGCAACGACTCACCCTGCTCAGTGGTGCGGCAAGCCAACACCAAACATCCCACCTTTCGGCGTGTCAACTCCCGGCACACCTCACGTCCAATACCACCGGCGGCACCAGTCACCACGATCACACGGCCCGGGATGGTGTTCCCGTTCGGGCACGGTTGCCCGCCCATGTACGTTCTGCCGCCGCGCGCACATCCACGTGCCGAAAAATGGGGACGGACGGATTAGATTGGGTTGATTGCAGGATGGAAGCGTCAACAGTCAACTCACCTGACCGTGCCAACCACGAACACTATTCCGGCCAGGATAAATGGCCACCAGCTGGCGAAAGGATCGGCCTCGGTTAGTGCTTTTTTAAATTCATCCATGCCCGTTCTAAAGATGCACGTGGTGGACCAGCGCTACCAAAAATTACTTGCTAGGTGTACAAAAACGAAACCGAAACGGCACACACACGTTTCACGCTCAGCTATTGAATGAATCGTGAAACGAAACGAGAGCCAAAACCGTTGCAGACGATTTTTTTTATTCTTCTAGGGGAAAAGATTTCAATTACCCCAAACCGGAAGTGATTCATTTGCAACGCATACTCATACAACTGATCCAACTAGGGCCAGTGTCCCAGACACCATTGCACTGGAGTCAATGGACGCGATGGGATGGTTAAGCAGTTGAGTGGACAAGTTACAGAACAGAATCCCGAGAGCTGTACGGTATTCGTGTTCACGAAATCTAAATACTGCTGCTTTACCGTTTTATTTTGCAGGTCTGTTCAATAAAAGGAAAAAAGAAACTTGCGGGAAAAGCTTGCATACAAACTTTGCTCTCATAAATAAAACGGTCGCGGAGCGTGCTATAAAAAAAAATTACCGTTTAAATTTTATTCCAAAATTCAGCCCGGAAAGGTATTTCCGAGGCAGATAGGAGCCTCATAATGCTACCTATCTTAAGATATGAATTTAGTAGATAATTTAACAAACTCACGTCTCATATCACCAAAAAGGCTCAGTTATATGTATACCAATGCTGCCATAAAACTACTTGGGGCGCGTCCAAAGATTACGTAACGCTCGAAGCAGGAAGGTTGGCTAAAGAGTAATATAGGCCCTCAAGTTGCACGCAGCAAAATCACATGCAAGCTCCACAGTCGTTTGTGAACATGGCTGGGTAGGACATATTGAAAATATTAAAACTATTGGTTTATAAAATCAAAAAAAAATCTTATTTTAACTATTTTCAATAAAGTTTTAGTAATTCATTCAACTTTCTACTCAAATCATGTTTAAATATTAATTTTTTCCGTATATTGAGCCATTTAAATTAGAATTATTTCAATTACAGTATAAACTGCCTCGTTTAAATGATGAAACAAGTTAGTGATATGTTTTTATAAATTAGTCTTACATATAAGCTAGCTTTTGCGACACTTAACAATAATTTCAAATAACTTTCCTCATTTCAATAATGATTTATTAAAATAATATTTTCTATCTACTGTGATTTTTCATACAAGCTTGCACGAGATGAATCCCATACAACTTGAGGGCCTTTATTACTCTTTAGCCATATATTTTTATGTCCTTTTTATGTCATAATGGTCACAATCTACCGTGATTTTTCACACAAGCTTGCATGAGATGAATCCCGTACAACTTGAGGGCCTTTATTACTTTTTAACCGATTTTGTTAAGACCTTTTTTCGTGCCTTCGATATACACAATTGCTTTTGCTCATTGCTTTTGCTTGAATTTTGAAATTTCAACAGTGACCGTTGAACGAGCCCTAAACGAGTTCTGGAGGTTATACGACCGGCTGTATGCTAGTTGTACGTTCAACTGTTCTACTGAATGGAACCTCCATAACAGACATTATATAATGGAAAGCATCTTGCCGGCACTTTCTTCGTGTCAGCTTAAGCAAATATATGAGAAGAAGTAAAAAGCGATGTAAAAATTATTTGAATTTGGATTGCTTTTTTACTTAGATCGTTGAATACGCAAGGTAGAATATGAAGGCATGCTGTTAGGTTAAGATAAGGGAGCATACGGCTCCGAAAAATTGCATGAAGCAGAAGTGAGATCTGGCAAAACAGAACCCAGTATATATAGGATTGCAATATTAAGCAATTCTGGTTAAAATTGCGAACTATTAAAAGCATTTAAGCTTCATTGCTGCATTAAAATTGATGGCTAATTGATGATGATACCTGAAAGATACAGATCGGGTTCAAAATCAGGCAGGTAAATAAAAATTAACGCAAGAGAATCAGAATTGGACATCGATGTGCTAGGGTACTGGTGAGTTCCGGAAGAATCCCCGCAGCGCGACTAATATAATCGGGAAAGGTTTGTTTCTACATCCTATTGCTTTTAAAAAATGCAAAAATTGTTTTTTAACACCTTCTTGAAATTCACGTTCTATCAGTATTATTCATCAGTAGTTCTCAGCCAACGACATCAATCATCAAAACATTCCGGAAGCAAAATAGAAGTTCAAGGCCATTTTGCGTTCACATTGTTGCATAGTTTCACATGATTTCTCTAATTTTAGTCACACAAAATGTTGGTTTTTATGCATTTTTCCGCGGTTAACTGGATTATTGTGTGTGTGTGTGTGTTTTTTTTTTCAACGAGCAAAAAAATCAATTTTCAGTGACGTAATTGCACATTTCGACTGACATCCAGCCAACCTCCGGTTCTTTTCCGTTTATATTTACTCAGTTGAATAGTTTTAATTTAAATAAAGCAATGGTTTTGTTCATGTTTCTGTCTTGTAGGTGTAGGAATGCAAACAGAAATGCAATTGCAATTAGTTGTTGAAGTTTTTTTTATACAATTTCAGTCAAGAAAGAGCCGGAACTGTTGGTATTATTTGATTTTGTTTCGAAAAACATGTGCAGACAGGCAAGATATTGTGCATGCTGTCAGTTGTATGCATGCTGGCAGTTGACAGATTACACTCGAATAGTGTAATTTACGAGAATTCTGATTTTTTAATAATTTAAAGAGGCAATAAAAAAGGTAGAAGTTCACGAATAGTCTAGACCGTATTGCTAATACAAAACAAATTTCAGGAGTAGTAACTATGGGGGGTAGTGGATCCCAAGGATCTTACCGTTCAAGAGTTGTCGTACAAGGGATATCGTGGATAGAAACTTGTGAAAAGAGCCTACATTTTTAGAAATGACCCTACATTTCAAAGGTCTAGTCAGCGAGTTCAGTGAAGCTCTCCGGCGGACATAAGGCTTCTGTGAAAATTCAAAGTACTGACACTGTGGGATGATTGAATTGTCTTATCGCTGGTCTAGGAAAAAAAATATTACTGAATGTATTACTGATACATGGTCATGATCGGGACAGGGCCCATAGAGGGTATTGAATCTACCATTACAAAAATGCCTGTCCGCAAGTTGGGTGTATGGTTTGAAGCACTGAATTGGAAAATTGCTATTTGTAAAAACTTTCCAATGAGATTTTCAGATCGATGACCACGAGAAATATTAAAATCAGAATTTTTTGTCGTCACGCTTTTCAGATTTGTTTTTATTCATGGGATCGTTTTATGTTTGCGTTTTGAATATTTTAATTAGCCAATTTAAGTTTAATTAGACATATTGGCTAGACGACAAAGATCCGTCATCTTGGAATTAGATTGGAATTTAAAAAAAAGATCGCTTTATGAGATCCTGGCGCACATACACGCATACATCTACTCCCGTACTCTCTCGTGGGCCACGACCTTTATGAGCTAGAGTCCTTGATTTCTTCTCCTCTTTCTCTACAACCACGAAAGACAGTAGAGACACTAAAAAGGGTCGGGGTCTAAAAAGGGTTTAATTCAATACCCCTGGTTCAGCCATATGAAGGCCGGAAGAAGAAAATACATCTTCTTCGCTTGGCTTACCTACTCGGTCATGCCGGCCACCTAATGGCTTACTAGGCTTGCTGGTATCACGTAGTTGGATAGCCATAATCCTCACTACGGGAGAACGAGGTCCGGATGTGATTTAAACACCGGGTCCTGCCGTGCCAAAACCGTGTCTTCCACCGGTCAGCCCAATGCATAAATAAATCATAAAAATAGAACAATAGATTCCTTTACTTACCCAGAGTCTACCATTCTGGTAATTTACAGAAATTATGCCCGAGCAAAGCTTTGCTTTTCAAACTATTTCAGTAAAATATATCAAGTGTTTAGTTGAGCAAAAGTTAAACTGTTTCGCTTCCTGGCTTTTGTCGCAAATAAACAAACCTTTCTCGACTCCCAATCGTCCGCTGTCATTCTGGCAAATGCTGGCAAATGTTTGACAGCTGCCCGCCTGTTTGACAGCAACTGCGCAAGATCCGCAGCAAAACGGGTCACTTCCGCTGGCACTTTGCGTAACCACGATGGGTTGAAGCGTGTGTGCGTGCATTCCGGTATCGGTACGGTGGTACGGTCACGCACACCACCGTACACTTTGCACTGCACCCGAGGGTTCGAGGTAACGAAGATTGCTACTAGACGTTCACTGTTCTTCGATAAGTTGTCGACCGCGTTTTGAAGTGAGTAGAGCTCCCGGTGGCAACACCAGTGTGTGATCTCATTAAGGCGAACAATAGGAAACGTAGGCAAGCTAGCAGTGAGAAGTGATTGTTTTTCTTAACGGCATCGTTTTTCGACCCGGACAACACGGAAAGGTTTCTTCAACTCAGCAAGCCACCAATCAAATATCACCTTTACGCTGAGGAGAGAGAGACACCCGGCATTTTGCGTGTCTCCCGGCCATCGGCCAAAGGGTGTCGGCCATATTTTTCTGTGCAGTTACCACTGAAACAGTTTTTCGGGGAAGAGTTTTATGTAACCTCCCGGCGGAGGGAATGGGGGGGAGAGGTTTTTTCCTTCCTCATCTTTTGCTGTAGCTTTTTAGTTGTACACGGAATCGTTGTAAAAATCTATATTCTACAGTAGTTTTGGTGTGTAAAATCGTGAATTAATAGCGATACCACGATGGAAGAAAATGACTTACGTAACGCCACACTCACGCACGCATACAGGCGTACAATGCCTTAGGTAGAGGAATAGCTTTTGGGAGGGTTTTTTTTTATTTCTTCGTTCCCAATCAGAAAAGAATTCAAAGTGTAGTTTTTTTTTTAGTTAAATGAAGAAAAGATAAATGAATAGTAGAATCGTGTTTAGGACAGCAGAAAGCTAGCAGAAGGGGACATTTTTTCCGGTTTTATGCTAGTAACGGAGAAGCTGTGAATCACGATGGATGAGCAGGAGGAAAAAGGAAAAAGTTAACCTCAACTAATCGTAATCTTTCTTCCATTCTCTCCGCATAATAGGTCCTTCAGGTACCAGTAAAAACCTAAACTCAAAAAACAACATCATCATGTTCGTCTCGTCGGCTGCCCGCATTGCCCCAGTTGCCCGAAGCCTGGTAAGTACCACCATATACCCCATTTTAAAGGGCGCCGTCAAACAGCGGGCCCCTTAAAGATTTCCTTGTTACCGACCGGCAGCGACAGATATTACATAAGGCTCATAGACACGAGACGAATTCTGCTCGAGTTTAACCTGATAGCGAATCTTTTATGCTGCTTTATAATGAGTGCATACGAGCAGAGTTGGTGAATATTTTTCGTGCCGAAAAGATTATCCGATTTTGGTGGACAGTACGATACTTTTGTGAGAATCTTTCGACAACTGCCGCTAGCTTCAAAGCACACTTTGATGGTAGAACCGTAATCTCTTTGCTGAAGCGTTTTATTTATGCTGAAAGTGACGGATTTTGGTCTCTGTAGACTAGTTAAAATCAAGGATATTGGTTTCCTCAGTGAAATGAACGGTTTAGATACAAGAAGCTTCGTGAATCTATTTTATGTGAGCTACTTTTTTATCGGTGAATGAGATTCGTTACCAAAGAATCCTATCGAGTAACAGACACATCCCCTTAAAATACATCGTTACATAATCGAAGTGCTTTCTTCTAGCGTAAAGAGTGATAGAGCCCGAACCACGGGTCCGGCGCGTCAGAGTTACATAATTGCAACAAAAAAAGCATCTCCCTACTTCTTTCCAACCTTACTACAAAGTTTGTTTTCTGCCGGTTTTTTTATTTTTTATTTTGGTCTAATTTTATTTTGCATATTTTTTTCATCTTCTCGTCTCTCCCCCCCGTGCACCTCACGTGCTCTAGGTCCTCAACGGAACCAAGGCCTACATCCGACCGATCAGCAGCGCCATCATCTCCCAGAGCCAGACGCTCGCTGCCCAGAACACAGCACCAGTCGCTCTGTTGCCACAGGTCCGGTCATTCCAGACTACCCCGGTCACCCGTGACATTGATTCTGCTGCCAAGTTCATTGGTGCCGGTGCAGCCACGGTTGGTGTTGCCGGATCTGGTACGTAAAATTACTGCAACCTCCTCTCTCACCGCTAGTTGAGGCCGATAATAATGGAAAAAAAATGTTTCGACACACGAAACCGCTTTTTCCTTCCTCTCTTCACACACAACCAGGTGCCGGAATCGGAACAGTATTCGGATCGCTGATTATCGGTTACGCAAGAAACCCGTCGCTGAAGCAGCAGCTGTTCTCCTACGCTATCCTGGGTTTCGCCCTGTCTGAAGCCATGGGTCTGTTCTGTCTTATGATGGCTTTCCTGCTGCTGTTCGCTTTCTAAATTACTTATCTCCACCCCTAAAAAACCCCCCTTCTACATAATCGGACGCAAACCCCGGTATTCTTATGTGTAAAGGAGAAGCGAAGGAGAAACAAACATCCCATCCCCCCGTTTAATTCAAACAAAAACGCCCCCCCAATTACGAACGAACCATTTTTACCATCCCAAGCCCGTGTTCCGTCGTTCTCACTCTCCCTAGTCTGTGATTAGGGTGCCGGCCGGATTTTCTTTGCGAATCATGTCGATTTCAAGATCCGTTTCCGGAAGTAGGAAGATACTAAGTCCTAACTCAAACTCGAGAGGAAAAGGTTCAAATTATGCATTCTTAGGTGAAATAAAACAATCCAAAACACACACACATCAATAGCGCATGCTATAACGGTTCCGGAACCGTTTTTTTCAACATCGACACGTCAAACAAGAGCGCGCGCGAAAGACGGCAGGGACACACACCTAGAATTACAGCTAGCGGGTGGTGGTGTGCGAGAACTATATGGGCAAACAGAGCAACATCCTTCTGTTACAAACAAACAAACAAAAAACGAGACTAAACAGCCAAACAAAACATCTAAAATCGCTATTACGCGCGTGGGCCTCTCGGTCCTCGGTCGGTGAGTGCGTTTGACGCAGTTCAGAACTGCACTCGGATGCGTTCGCCCTTCCCGGAGCGGAAGCTCAACCACACACCATCACCACCAATCTCGCGCGAGAATATAAGCCTGAAGGATCTCGGAACAACGATTATGACCGCTTGAAAGAGGCAGTCACCAGGGAAAGTTGTAAAAGAAAGGACGAATTTAGCAAGGTGCGGCGCCCTCTCTCAAAAACCCGCCCCACCCAATTCCGCATATCGGTATACAACACCATCACGGGGTTTTTTTTTTGTCATCTGCATACCGTGGGTGTTTTCCCATAAATATTTTGTGCTGAAATTTATTTTTCAAATTTCACTCTACGATTACGTGTGCGTGTGTGTTTTGTTGTGTTGTGTACATTTTTGGGAGGATTTGTGCGCAACCCGCACACACACACACCGAAAACAAAGCAAACCCAACCAAAATGGTGGTGGTTTTTTTTGAATTTGGAATCCACCAAAGTGGGTTCCTTTTTATGGGAAAATGTGTGCCGGAATGATGGTTGTCTCCAGCAGGAATGGGGGAAGAGGAAGGGTGCTGCTTTACTTTCCCTGTGTTTTTTAAGAACATCCAACAAAATCGGAAATTTTCTGTGAATGAAACGCGCACGTTAGAGAGAAATAACAGAAAGCAGCGAGCGGTGATCCAAAAAAACGTAAATAAAGAATGAGACTAGTTACTGGTACAAAACTAAAACAAAAACGAGAAAAAAGGTGTTTTATCTTGTTGGGTTTTTTTTATCCGAAAACTGGCAGTATACAGCGAACCCAGACGAAGGTCGCGGAAAGCTGGTAGCTGATGGGCAAAGGGGGCATGGAATTAGGTCACCGGGTGGCGATCGAAATTATTAGCTCTTGGAAGGAGGAGGTATGTCTTCCTCTTCATGGTTTAACAACCTTCTAGGTCACGCCGAGCATCTAACGACTTACAAGACTTGCTGATACCACGTAGTTGGATAGTCTGTCCTACCTAAGTCAGGCGAGGAAACGGTCCGAATGGGATTTGAACCCCTGTCCTGGTGTGTGTAGCATGTATGCCGGACAGGTACATATTTTTATCATAAATGGGTAATTTTTTTTGGATGGATTTACAATAGGTACTTTTTGCCATTTTTGCCAACTATGTGTGTTTGGATCGGAAAAACAAACCCGCGGTCGGCAATTTTTCTAGGTTAAAAAAATGTGGATTGTTACATCACTAGAGAAGACATGATGCCGGTGTGATGGAGAGATAACTACATCATGGTTTGCTTCTATTATATGTTTTGCTGCCCTGTGGATAAGTATGGCCATCCAAATCCTCAACACTACCATACAGACGGACCCTCTTCGGTGGTGGGCACGGGTTGCCCGAGGGCACAAACTTGGGTGCCTTTGAATGGGAGGTTTTTTGAGAGGTCGATTTCCCCTCACGAGTTTCTTCGCACCCCACAACAGCTGTGCATGAAAGAATGAGGACAAACTCGCCACAGATTTCCCGGCGTACCTGGTTTCACGGGTTTTCCGGGTGGATCGTGCGTTCTTAAACATGATGTTTACTTATGATGTTCAACTTAAAGACAGTGCGGACTCCAAAGTTTGTAGCTGTAGCAACAGATACCATGACATTGGCCACATCCTGTGGTCATGTGCATAATTCGAAGAGACTAGACTCCCCCCCGCATTCCCAGCGATGGCGATGCGCGATACCCTGGGACAGAAGGACTACGAATACGAGCGGATTCTGGTCCACTTCGCCAAATCGTCCTTTGATCCCTTCCCGTAGATAATGCGCACTATCGTCTTCGTTCTTTATTTGCCTTACGTCTTCGTTATGTTATGCGCCGGTCTCTGCTCTGGCGTGCCGCAGGTTGCTTGATCTATTTTCTAAGCATACGCAGCATTCATGGGATTGAACCTGGGCGGCATTTAGGGTCCCGTAGTTCTAGATGACCTGTGACTCCCCGTGACATATGTATTGAGTGCTGAAACTAAACTCGTTCCGGTGGTCGGCGAGGGATCCCCTAGCGGCCGCCGACCCCGGTTACCCATAGGTTAATCCGCCGCTACTATGACTGGAGAGAGAGTGTGCCTCAGCTTTCGAATGCCCCGTCCATTAGATCCACCAGTATTTACAAAAACCGTTTCGTTTTGGGCTTCAGCTCGGGGGTATCTTTCGTTCATAGGAAGATCCGCTACTGACTGCCGGCCTTTTATCTTCATCAAATTTACGAAAAAAAAAACATACATCCGGCAAACCCGAAATATGGGACATCGCTGATTGCTGTACAAGCGAATAAATCGAGCTGTGAATAAGATGCATCGAGAATGTGTTTTCATGCAATCATCGCATCACGTGTTGCAGTTGCAGTCAGAAATCTGCTTTATTTTACTCCTCCAAAAAAATCCATTCCCATTCCAAGCGGTGGGTCCCTTTTTCCTCTTCCCATTTTTCATTCCGAATTAATGCATAAAAACATAGCGACATATTTGTATACTCTACATCCACATATCGGAAAAGTAGTGAGAAAGAAGGAAAGTGTTGTGAGACGTTCGTCCTTCTCGCTTGCACAGTTGGTACATCGAAAACGAGGCGTTTAACATTTGACGCTTGAGGTACTGCGGGTGGCCCATGCAGCAACGAAAATAACACTTGCTGCATTGGCACGTACGTTTGCTGCAATTAATAAAAATTATGATTATGCGATAAAAAATACCTTAAAATTGGTTCATTCATCCTTTTCTATCGTTTTCACTCATTATTCCCATTAATAAATTTACATAATCAAAATTGCAGACTTAATTGACAGCACACTTGTTTGCTGCAGTATCACGGAGACATTACAGATTGCATATTTCGCAGAGCAAATTGTTCAAATCCCTCATAATCTCACAGGAAAACACATCATAAATCATACTGATTCGAAATTGTATTACTACGGGTAGAAAAGCCCGGTAAGCCAACCGAAAATTACAGGTATTTCCCGATATACGTAATAGTCAAGATACGCGAACTCGCTTTAGTATTATTATACCAAATTTTTTGAAAGTTGGCCTCACAATCTCATTTTTGCTTGATTTGCCGCAGCAAGGTGATCTCATTTTATTGGTAGTCACTGCACATTAAAACAATATCATATATTTATTTTCCCTGTACGCCATTAGCACCATTCCATCCCTATCAATAGCGTGTTTCGGGCATTACCTGTATTTACTTTCTGCTGCTGCTGCATGGGTCCCACAAGAAAAAGAACGTTCAAACTTGTCACGTAGGCAAAATCCCTGCAACGGGCCGTCAACTGTCAAAACGTCCGAACGCTTCCCCAGTCAACTGTCACGGGCACGGGTGCTTTGTTCGTGGTGTAGACAAGAATCGCCCTTTCATTATCGCTTCTCCGCAGAAGGCAGTCATTATGGCTACCGTATCAGGTAAAAAAAAGGAGTGAAATTTTCCATACCCGTTTTCCACGGCGCGGGTGTACCATGCGGAGTTCGTTTTGCCATATTTTCCGGCCAATCCCATCTAGGGCCCCCGTGTCCCAGAGAGATAGGAATAAAATCAGGGAACTGCGGGACACAGATTGCTGCTGACGAAACGTGGCGAACGTTTGCGTGTGTGTGTGTGTTTGCCTGCGTGTGTGAGATAGAAAAAATGGTGGCGCGAAAAAAGTGGGTGCTACTGCTGGGTGAAAATGGACCGCGTAGGGTTTCGTTACACTCCCATATGCTATTGCGGGAGTTCTTCCTGCTGGATTTTGGTGGGCGGAATTGGGTTGAGGGGAGAGTGTGCTAGTTTCACCACAATTTCCATTTCATTGCGTGGCTAAATGTAGCAAATATCTACTGCAACTGGGAAGCTCGTGTTTGAGAGCGTGCGTTTGAGTGTATATGTGTGTGCATTGTGCGTGCTAGGAGAGTGGGTTCCTGTTTCCATGGGCGCGTGTGTGTGTGTGTTTTGTGCACCATCGAGTAGGCCGTTTCCGTGTTCGTCATCCAACAGGATTTTCTGCGGAATGGCCATAATATGTGAACCACCTGTTATTGATTGAATTAAAGGTGGAAATTGATGAGAAAAGGAAAGCGTGCCGTAGGATATTATATGGTGATTTGGTTGTAACGCCTCATATGCACACGTAGAGCAATATAGCGAGAGAGAGCGGGGGGAGTATGGAATAATGGTTTACCGTTGCATATGTGCCAGAGGGGAACGGGAACAAACAGCTGGTAGAGAAACCAGAACAATCCCCGTTGCATGGGTGTAGTTTTATGCAATTATTTAAAGAGAAAACGAACAGTAAACATACCTCAACGGCAAGGACGTTAGTGGTGCATAAATGAAAGGGAGGAGGACCGACACTCCGTCCAAACCCCCCTCCCCTTCGGCTCAACTATTGTACTTCAATCAAAGCAACCCCAAACGACGATGGTGTTTCCACAAGGCCAACCAATCCCTCACAATCATCAGACAGATATTTTGGAACCATGCAAACTAGTGATGGAAAAACGACTCCGATCGGCTCAAGAAATAAGTGAAACCGGTTCCGGAGACGACTCCGACCCAACCACGCTCTGAGTTGCAATCCGAGTCGGCAATGGAAACCGTAGGGTTGGAGCCTTGGGAGCGCTCCGTAGCGCCCACACACACACACACACACACACACACACACACACACGCATAGCATCGTGGGTTTCTTGTGCACAAACATAGCTATATCAAATCCCATCCTGACCCCCGTAGTATCCCAAGACTTACCCTAGCTACTGGGCGTAATTTAGTCCAAAGAAGTATTATCCAACGATTTGGTGTAGTCATCAAAATCTAAATCCTATTGCTGAAGTTTAATTACGATTTTCTGCTCTTTACCACCTACAGGCAAAAAAGGCAAAAAGACGAAAAAAAATAACAAACTGTCCCTGGGTGAGTTTCTTACCGATGGGAACACGGCCGTACTGAACCAGGTGCAGGTAGCGGTACCGGTAAAGCTGGACTGGGGCGACGACGGTGACGACGATGACGATGATCGCGTCGTCCGGACGCAGGTCATCGCACTGCCGACGGCGCCGCGGGCGAGCCGCATCTTGAACGACGACTCAATACCCCAGAATCCGCCGTACTCCATCTATGTCTCCAACCTACCGTACGACATTAACGAAAATGACCTGTACGACATCTTCGAGAACGTGGAGATCGTGTCGATGACGTTGCCGCGCGACGACAGCGAAACCTGGCGGCTGCGCGGTTTCGGCAACATCGAGTTCGCCACCCGGAACGATCTGATGGCGGTGCTGGCGATGCCGGAACCGATGGTACGCAACCGTCGCATCCGCATCGGGTTGATGAACGAGAATGAATCGAAGCGCCGAAACAACCGGTATGACAATTTCTCCTCCGGCGACAGCGACCGTCCCTCGTCCGGTGGGAACTGGCGTGATCGACCCGAGTCGGCCTCGCGCCCGATGATGGACCGCGACCGTGATCGTGACGGTGGTGGTGGTATGCGCCGCCCGTACAGTAGCGGTGGCGGTGATCGATACGGCCGTGACCGGGACGATCGCGAACGTCCGTCGGCCGGTGATTCCGGTAACAATAACTGGCGCTCGGGTGATCGGCCGGTGCCGCAGTCACCGCGCACTACCCGCAATTACGATCGCGACCGTGACAGTGGTAACGGTTTCCGCCGTGCGCCGGACGGTCGTGGTCCGCTCGGTAATGGGGGTGGTGGTGGAGGTATGCGCCGTGAACCGGAAGTACCGATGGAGCGTCCGAAGTTGGTGCTGCAACCGCGCACCCTACCCCTGCCAGAGCTGCCGAAACCGCGACCAATCGAGTCCGACGACGAAACCGACCGGAACGAGGGCAATGCGAAGCACGAGGAGCCGGCGGTGGCAGACGAACCGCCAAAACCGAAGCCCACTCCGGTACCGGCCGCTAAAGTGTTTGGCGATGCGAAACCGGTCGATACGGCGGCACGCGAACGCGAGATCGAGGAACGATTGCAGCTGGAGGAGTTGTTGCGTCGCAAGAAGGAGGAAGCTGCCGCAGAAGAGAAGAACAAACGGGACGCGGAAAATCAGGACACGACGACAGCAGGGGACAGTGGCGAAAAATCGACCAGCGCACGGCCGGTCCAGGGTGGCAGTCGGAGCAGTACAGAACAGCCTCCGCCAGTTGTGAACTGGCGGGTTCGCAACGAGGATGACAAAGGTAAAGCAGGCGAGGAACGGGTCCTTTCGCCCGCGCGGAGGTTTAGCCCTAGCGGAAGGTATCAGAACAGTAACAGACGCACTGCTGCGGGTACGTAAATCGGACGGACGGGTTCACTTTGGCATCAGTGCAGCGTTTTTTTGTTGTTTTGTTTGCCTACTTGTTTTTGCTCTTAACTAGTGAAGAAAGGTTTTTTGGAACGCATCCACGGTTCCAGACGGTTCCGGAAGGATTGTTTGCACCTACTTGCCACAACTGGTGTTGCTGTTTTAAGGATTCTTTCGGAACCAAGTTCCGCCTTTTTGCTATATTTTTTCCCATTTCTACTCTTAACGCCAGCACAAAAGCACAAACCATTTAAGGCTCTCTGTGCTCACGCTCAGTGAGCTTTTTTACTCTGGATTTCAATTTTAATTTTTGGCGTGTGTGTGTGTTTTGCTTTTCTTAACTCATTACAGTTTTCTAACATAAGTCATCAGTGACCCTTCTATTTCCCTTATTAATCATCGTCATTCTGCTGCCCATTTTAATCAGTTTTTTTTATCCGAGTGATATGATTTTTTTCCTTTGCCAAATCGCTGTTGACGTGACACCCTTCATTGCATTTCCTGAGTTCCGTTTTGTAATGCGTTGTTTTGCGAATGTTACTGAGCTTGATCTACGCATCCCAACCCCAATGTTGTAACTTATTGTCATGTTCATTCTTTCGTTTTCTTCTCAGAAGATCGCCGAACGGACAATCGCGATCAGCGGGATAACCGTGGAATGAATCGCCCTACATATAGCAACGGCGTGGGTCACAATCGGTAAGTTAGTAAAGGAAATGAGAGCACAACACAAACCATCGTTCGTGTTTATTATCATCATGGTTCATCAGAAGTGGTTGCACCTGTTTGGTTCCGCTTTGAAACACACTCCACGAAACGTTATTATACCTTGAGCGACTTCGTTGCATTTCCCAAAAGCATAGATATCCATTGATTGCATTGATAAAATAGACGATGCAACTATTGGTCTAGCAATCTATTTTCTTTACCAAGCGGGGATGGGAAGGAAGACACAGTCCCTCCAAAGGTCCTAAAGTTGGAATCATGGAATCGTTTTGGCAATTCTCCTGACTACTCCATTTTTCCGTCCGCTATCGACAGATTATCCGTGGCAATAAATGCTTTTAGGGAATGGACAGAAGCGCACAAAGTATACCAACGTTTCCAAGTTCTGATATGTGTGTGTGTGGAACGATTTTAAACCTGCAAATGCATCATATCCCAAAGCTATGTACAGTATGAATATGTACAGTTACTGCGCGTAGACGAGGAGATATAAAACGAAGAAAATGTAACTGAATAACAAATACTCATCTAAAGTGTCATCTACGAAACAGCGAACGAAGAAGAAGAAGAACAGTGTTTAGCAACTTTTTTTTTTGTAAGCCCAAAGTGGTTAATTGTTGTTTTGAAAGCGGGAGGATACTTCAACCGATTTTTTTTTTGTATTTGTTTGAGGGTAAAAAATGCTAAAATCGTTTAATTGGTGGTGAGTTTCTGGGCAAAACGAATTTCAAAACATGATACCAAAAGCAGAAATCGGGCTAGGATCAACAATTACTCTGAACCCTGTACTTGGGTGTGTGTTTTTGTTCATTTTATGGGTATAATTTCAATAACCTTATTAAACCTCCTTTTTGACAAAATCTGCCTATTAAGGCACTATTAACGCAATTTTTAGGGTTGGTTTTAATAATACGTTGAAAACTTTTTGTTCGTCGGACAGAGGCTACTCAGCTAACGGGTAGATTCTATTCAAAAAAAGAATTTCCTCCAGATGATGTTCTACAAAAAAAAAAAAAACTAAGAAGATAGAGCATATTCTCAAGAATAACTACACCAAATGTCGGTTTGCGAATGATGATGATGATCTCAATCTCAATCCCCTGCATAGAGAAGCGAAAGTAGTCTCAGAAACTCAAAGCCTCTATTAATAAACAAACAAAAATGGATTTCCTTTCATAGTTTTGAGAGGTTCGAAGTTATCCTAGCTGTGAGCATTACTTATTTTAATGTTTAACAAGTAAGACTTCGAATATTCAATCGAAGGAATGTTTGAGGGTACCCAATTGATGAATCAGTTTATGAGACTATATTCCAACCGATTCCTGATTGCTTCTTAAGCGCGGCCGACACGCTGGCAACAAGCAACCTGGGAACACTGGCAGCACAACATTTCCTTTGTTCTCAGAAGTTCAAACTCAAAACCGTCGAAAATCGGTGGCTGTTTGAAATTCACAGACTGCTTGTAGTGACCGTGTTGGGCTGTTCGGTAAAAAAAAAAAAACAAACAAAATAAAGGTTTAAATATAATTTGTCCCGTGAAACGTTTGTGTATACACTCACACACTCACCTAAAACGTCAACCAAATAAACAAAAGCGTTTGCTTTACGAACATGCTGAGCAAGCTCCACCGTGAGCTCTCATGTTCTCAAGAATTTAGGCGACCGTTTTTATATCCTCTTTTCGGGATTTAATCACTCATTTCAGCGACCATGATCGGATGGATCGTGGTGGACGTGATCATCGCACCCAGCCGTCCCGTGACACATACCGCAACGGAGAAATGAAGGACCGCCGTGATGTTCCAAAACCGGTAGAAAAAGAGAAGGAACGGGAGCCGAAAATATTAGAAGAACGTATGCCTAAATTCCAAGAACCGACCGGACCGGTAAGCGGCGAGCCCGAAATGATACGCTAGGAATGGTCAAAATTATTATTAACACACTTTGTTTCTCTCCGGTGTGCTGTAGAATTTACAGATGAAGAACACTTTTGAAGGATTGTCAGCAGATGAAATTGATGACTGAAACAATACCAAAACCACCACCACCACCATCACTAGTTGACACATCCCGTGAAACGAAGTGGAAGGAAGAGCTACTAGTAAAGGCGTGCGAAGAAATTGAAGAGGAAGGCAGTAGAAGAGACAGCAAAACATATATAGATATATAGTAAGACACATCCTTATTGGCAAAATTGCTTAATAACCACTATTAAGGGTGTTTGCAGTACAAATTTGCCTTAATAGTGACTTCATAGGCAGATTTCGTCAATAGGGATAGAACACACACACACACACGTTACACTCCTTCAAGCCCGGGGACGGAAAAGGATCTGATGATTGGGTGGCGCGACAAAGTGAGCGAGAGAGGGAGCAAGATCGACAATCGTCCTTAGGAGAAGAGGGCTTTATTATTGTTTTCTTTTCTTTTTTTTATCGTATCTAAATGTTTGTCGTGAGCAATATGGCACAAGGCTCGTTTTTTTTATAAAGTGCTGATTAGCGGTTAGTGGCGGTGGCGATACATTTTTTCTCCACCCAAATCCGTCGCAGCTGCCCGTATTCAACCACATTTATTACAATATGCAAAGAACGAATGGATTGTGAGGCAAAAAAAAAATAGCCAACCTAGTTATTGTCAACACAACTCCCCAAAATGGCGATACATTTATGCGCGCGTACAGGAAATGCGATTTAAAAATGAACATTCTGCTTTATAAGGAAACAAAACAAAAAAAAAACTAATAAATGTCAGGATACTTTCTCCGCAAAAAAAAATCGGAGAGGGCTAAGACTGATGGCGTGGAATTGCTGTGTGTGTGTATGTGTAGGGATGAAGGGTATACTCCCGGAAATATTGGGCTCTTGTATTCGAAAGTAACAAAAGATGTGAACACATCAGAACATAAGAGCGAAAAAGAAACAGCAAAATCGAGTGGGAGAGGGAGAGAGAGAGAGAAAAGAAGGAAAAAGGATTAGCTAAAATACAGTAAAAGGGTGCGCCTTAAAACGCTTTAGAGTAGGACAATTTGATTAAAATCGACAACCCGGGAAGACGCTCAAAACTTTATCTCTCTCTCTCTCTCTCTCTCTCTCTTCCCACTCACATCCCCGCTCCACGAGCCCCCTTCCCGGCCCTTTGGTATCACATTAACCCCGTTTCTTCAAGTTGAGCATTCCCAATGAAAACTGTGCGCGATCCCTTAATGAAACAATGTGAAGAAGCAAAAAAAACCCTCAATAAGCATTACTCATACTTATTATGTTCATTAGCAAGTTATTCTTTTGATATTTAACAAAAAAAAAAACAAGAACACACCACATATATGTCCGCATTTAAAGGTTATCAATTGTTTTTCTTTGTTCTTTCTTTATTCGTTCTACTAGCCAATTGGATATACAGATAGGAAGCGCTAAAGCGCGCATACCTATGCTTAGGATGTACCTAGTTAGGGCACCCGGTATAAAGGTCAGCAAATCGTCGTATGAAAACAGATGACGTCGTTACATGTTATTTATGATATGGACGGTTTGGCTCGCGTGAGAGACACTTCCTTGTTCTATTTACTTTATTTGTCTCGCTTACATATATGCCACCCCCTTCCCTCTCCCTCCTTTTCCTTACCATCATCAATCCTTTACCCTGACACCCGTTAAAATAGGGCAGGTAGAGTAAAAGGGGCGCGAAAATCATTTAAAACTTGTAACTACATTTGCTTCATGTAATGGAACTTCCCTCTACCCCCCCCCCCCCCCCCCCAAATTTTTCGAAATAAAATAAAATGCGATGCGATATCCATGCATATACGCAATGCAAATCGGAATTTGGGCAGAAGTTGCATTTCAGTTTTTGGTGGGAAAATGACAATCGCTGCTGTAGTTTACATAATCGAAGAAAAACCTGCGCGGTCAGCTGACTGTTTTTCGTCGTGGCATGCAGGCCAAAATAAAGGTTTCACAGTTTCAAATCTTCCGTTGCAAAACGAAGGTTGTAAAGATGTTTGAACCTATGGTATGTAATTCCTGTAAATTCTGTTTTTAAACTTAGTTTAACAAATTCTTTTTTTTTGTTCGTTGTAAAACTTCTGCACGTAAGTAAATCAAATAAGTACTCTTGATGAAATTTTTCGAAAAAAAAGATCCCCCAACTGGTGGCGCCATTTGACACAGTGCGCAGTACTAGAAGTGACACGTGAGCGGATACGCGTGTTTTGACAGCTGTCATTCGCACCCTTGTTTGTGGTGGGGGTAGATTTGCCGATTCTTTTTACATTATTGCCAACTAAAAACAAATTTTCATAGTTCAACCAGAGCATCAAGGAATCGCTAGGGTGGGAAAAAAATTGTCCATTGTAAAATAGGTAAGCATTTGCAAGCCAGGTAATGAATTTCCTCCGGAAAACGCGGTACTAGAGCCAGAGCGTTCCAAGCTCACGGAAGTGGTTAGGGATGCCGGGAGAGGGTTTTTTAAGGGAACAGAAAAAAACACATCCACCAATCCGATCGCAGTATGACGTGACGTAGCAGCTGCTGGCAGCCAATCGGAACGCTCGGATGTTGCACAACTAAAATACTTCTTTCCAAACGCTCACGGTTAGTCTCTAGTTAGCCCTGAGACCTCTGTTCCATGGTAAGATACATTCATTACCGCTGGTGAACAGTTCGTGGAAGGATCGCGTGCGCGCAACACTCTTTTAGGAGTGTATTTTTTCTTTCTTTCTGTGCCCGTGTGTGTGTGTGTGATAGTGTGAAAAAACACCTATTGCAAAGCCAGGTGCAAAGTTATTTTTGGTGCCAATTGCTGGCGCCCAACTAAAGTCTTCCAATCAACCCTTTAGCAAAGTCTGCTCCGCAGTATCAAACTCGCCAACGAGGCGCTGTACCCATTTCCGGTGGAAATAGACGACAACGAGCGAAGCTACATTAGTGGGTAAGTGGGTGATGATCTCATGCAGTGGAAAAGAAAAAAAAGCATGGCGATAATTTGATGTTGAAGGCAACACGGGCTGCCCACTCATCTGATGGTTTTCAGTATTTCGTTTCTCAAAGTCCAAATTTCATCAAAATACTGAGCATCCAAATACTAAACGGGTGATTTGGTGAAAAAAAAACTATCTACGCCTTCAATATGTGCGCAAGAGAGAGTTTTTCCTTCGAGAAGATTCGACCAGAACACATGGATCCGGTTTAGGTCATGGTACAGCAACTTTCCGACGCAAACTAGCAGTGTTTTAATTTACGACGATAAACCTTCTGGAAGTTTTGAAAGTTTTCGTGGATAACAACTTTTAAAGTTGACCATCCAGCCCCTTGGCATCTCTGGATCTTGTTATTAACCCCCTCCCAGAGGGAGAGGGTTGAAAGCACTGACGTCATCAACATCGGGTATATGGCGCATCTGTTGTGTTCGTACGGGTAGAGAAGGGGCAATGAATGGGACAAGGTCTTTTTCTAGAAATTTCGGCAGCTTCCCCATCTCGCTTTCGCGCACACAACATGTGTTGCGTTGCTTTCTTCATTCCTTGTCCCAAGTCCTATATCTCCTCCCCACCTAGTCTCTATCCATCAACGCTAGGTTGAAACAGAAAGGCCACAAGGTCTTCGATGGTTTCGGAAAGCTCCTTAGCTTTCCGACACGCAGACAAGACGGCACACGCAATCTAGACGACGAATTTTATTGATAAAAAGCAACTTGTCGAACTTCCCGCCGCAAACACACCCCACACGCACGCCTCAATTCTCAACGAGGCGTCATCAGTTTCCCTACTTCGCGGCCCACACTTTAATGGCTCGATTTTTATGTGTTTTGGGCATGGAGATCTTTCTGGAACTTTTCGGAACTAAAAAAAAATCACGAAACAGAGCGAGAGAGAGAGAGAGAGAGAGAGAGAGAGAGAGAGAGAGAGAGAGAGAGAGAGAGAGCAAGTTTATGGTATTTGACTTCATTTGGTCGATGGGCGCGAGTTAGCCCCAGCTTTTTCTTCTCCTCACCCTTATGCTTCTACCATCTGTTTTAGTTATTCCGTGGTACCGTCGCATCCTTCTCTATATGCTCCACATGCTCTACTACCCTTGCGACGCCTCTCAACCGACATCGGGGGTTGGGAAAAATGCGACAATTAAAAAGAAGAGGAAAGAACGCTGTGTCTGACGCAAGTTCGACGTTCTAGAACATTTATGACACGCACAGTAGTAGCACAGAAGCGTGCGCGCGTGTGTGTGGGTTTATTTTTGTATAACTAATTTTAATGATCTCGGGCCCTAGAACGTCCCACTAGCCTTGTCCGAGTAGACCTTGGTTTTAGAATCCCTATTACGAGAGGTACGGAAAGGGTTTTGCTTTAATTTGAAGATTTGCTTCCGGAGACCGCGGGCTTATCTTATCTAATAATGGCGGAGTCCGCAAACCAGCAACCATGTAACATCAGTCACATCAGTAAATGCCATTAGGAAATTCCCCAAGAAAAACGCCCTGCGATAAGAGAGTAAGGCACACTCTAAACGCTCACTACTTGTGAAGGGACAACACCTTCGCTACAACTATCGTTCATCAAGCACAGGTTATTGTATTTTTTTGTTCTCCACCATATTTTTTTCTCGTTCCAATAAAAATGACTTTTTGACGAACGAAAAATCCCCACTGCCAAACCCTTCTTGGGAATTATCTGCTAAGAGATAAGGGTGCCATTGCGAGCGATCGATAACTAATGGCATACTGATTCACTACATTTTTTTTGTTCCATTTCGTTTCAGGTTGAGGGCTGGCCACTCTCAACTCAGTTCGGGGCGTTATCTAAAGCGTTAAAATTTCATTAGAATTAAACGGTGAATTTATCGTAAGTATATCCGCACCAACATTGACAACCCTTTGCCGTACCGACCCTGCCACAGACAACTATATGCGTACCTTCCTCTTGTTTTCCCTACCCTTAAACATGCTCTGCCCCGCCAGTCACTGTCCCGATGGCACAAACAACTGAGTTCGTCAACGAATGCCGCTCATGGCGAGAAATTCTATCTGCAAAGTCGTCCGCCGGCGGCCGTGGAGCCGTCGGACGACCGACGGGGGGAAGACATGATCTTCTTTTACGGAGGCCTAGTCCACCGAAGCAATCGGGATACCTTTTCGTCGTCGCTGGACGCGTCACCGCTCGGGCTGCTATCGCCATCGCCAACGCCGGAATTGCCGCTGCTGTCACCGGTAGAGGACGAAACGGCGACGGCCTGGATGAATACGACGACGTTGCTGGAAAGCTGTTTGCCGCCAACGCCGCAACCACACTCGTCGGTGGAGCTGGACCACGCACCCTGGTGGTCCGCCGCACCCACAACCGCCGACAGTCTGTTTCCGGAGGTGGTGGTCGAGGAGGAGGAGGAGGAGGTTGGCGACGATTGCGCCGTGCTGGAGATGGCGGTGGGGCAACGCGGCAGGAAGGTTCGGGCGGGCGTGGAGCGCAGCAGCGCTACAACAGGTGAACGGTTGCTGGGGGATGCGCGAAAAACAGCAGCGGATGCCTGCCGGAATGAATTTGACAAAATCAGACGTTTCAGCGGTACTGAAACGAGCGTAACTGTACACGACGTATGTAATAAGACCATCAGCAGCAGCAGCAGCAGCAGAAACGGCGGCTGCAGCAGCAGCCAGATTTCTAGCGGAGCACGAAGCCAAGTGGCCTCGGGTAGCTGCAACGGTAGTGGGACCGTTGCAGCCGCTTCTCCCTCGGACGCCGCTGTTGCCACCCTCGGGCAGCAACAGCAGCAGCACCTGTCAATCTCCCCCAAAAAACCGTGTGACTTCGGTAGCATTATTAGCGATAGCAGTAGCAGTAATAGTAATAGAGGTGGTGGTGGTGGTACCGGCTTCCACAGCAGTGCGTCCGGTAGTAGGCCGTTTGCGGCCCCAATCCTACCGGCGGAGGCGACAGTCGTCGGCACAGGTGGCCACAAGGTGGCCACCGCACTGACATCCCTACTACCCGACATCGACTGGACGAACGAGACCTGCATCGGAGGTGGCGGTGGCATTGGCGAGCATAGCTTCACCAACACCATTGTCGACGATCCGCGAAGCCTGTGGCTAAGCTCGCCTACTACCAGCAGCAGCAGCAGCAGCAGCCATAGCATTACCGAGATCGAGCTGAACCGGAGTCTGGACGACTATAGGCGTGCGAGCCGTGCCGCCCAGACGAAAACCATTGAGACGAGCATCGACTGTGCCAACCTACTCAACGAACTTCAGGTTGAGCTAACCGAACCACCCTTCACCGCCAGTCCACCCGTCTCGCTGCACGAAGAGATCGAACAGCTGTCCAGTGCGTTCGGCTGTGACGTTTCCAACCATCTTGTATCGACGGCCGATCCGCTGCCATTCGTCGGTCTAACCG